>NC_091199.1:21822941-22015441 GCF_040958095.1 Procambarus clarkii
ACACACACACACACACACACACACACACACACACACACACACACACACACACACACACACACACACATGGCTAGTCCCTGGCTGCTCACACAGTCGTCATCAGCCCCTTCCAACCTTCCCCTCTTCACCCCTCCCAATACTCTCGCCCTTTCAGTTCCCTCCCGCTTACCCCTTATTTTCCCATTCAATAGCCTCCACATTCCCATCCAGTACCTGCCCCTCTCTCTATCCCAGTTCCCTCCCTCCTCCCCATCCAATACCCTTTTCCCTCCTAATAATCCCAATACCCTCACTCCTCCCCATCGCAATACCCTTCCCTTTTTTTCATCCCAATGATCTCCCTCCCCTTCCCCACCCCAATACCCGCCCCCTCCCCACCCCAATACCCGCCCACTCCCTATACAACTACCGGCCCCGTACCCATCCAAGAACCCACCCCTCACGTGCCCCCCCCCCCCCTTACGGAAAAAATTAAGAAACAGAACGATTTAGATGGAGTCCCTTCAGAGGGCTGACAACCCAACTGACAGGGTGAAGTGTTGTGCAGGGTGCTGGAGCCGGCCGTAGTTATTGTGTTGTATGGGTGCTCAGGCTGGCACGCGCGTGCACAGGTCACAGTAGCGGGGTGCAGGTCAGCACTGCCAGGTGCGGCACAGGTCACAGTAGCGGGGTGCGGGTCAACACTGCCAGGTGCGGCACAGGTCACAGTAGCGGGGTGCGGGTCAACACTGCCAGGTGCGGCACAGGTCACAGTAGCGGGGTGCAGGTCAGCACTGCCAGGTGCGGCACAGGTCACAGTAGCGGGGTGCGGGTCAACACTGCCAGGTGCGGCACAGGTCACAGTAGCGGGGTGCGGGTCAACACTGCCAGGTGCGGCACAGGTCACAGTAGCGGGGTGCGGGTCAACACTGCCAGGTGCGGTACAGGTCACAGTAGCGGGGTGCGGGTCAACACTGCCAGGTGCGGTACAGGTCACAGTAGCGGGGTGCGGGTCAACACTGCCAGGTGCGGTACAGGTCACAGTAGCGGGGTGCGGGTCAACACTGCCAGGTGCGGTACAGGTCACAGTAGCGGGGAGCGGGTCAACACTGCCAGGTGCGGTACAGGTCACAGTAGCGAGGTGCGGGTCAACACTGCCAGGTGCGGTACAGGTCACAGTAGCGGGGTGCGGGTCAACACAGCCAGGTGCGGTACAGGTCACAGTAGCGGGGTGCAGGTCAGCACTGCCAGGTGCGGTACAGGTCACAGTAGCGGGGTGCGGATCAACACTGCCAGGTGCGGTACAGGTCACAGTAGCGGGGTGCGGGTCAACACAGCCAGGTGCGGAACAGGTCACAGTAGCGGGGTGCAGGTCAGCACTGCCAGGTGCGGTACAGGTCACAGTAGCGGGGTGCGGGTCAGCATTGCCAGGTGCGGTACAGGTCACAGTAGCGGGGTGCGGGTCAGCATTGCCAGGTGCGGTACAGGTCACAGTAGCGGGGTGCGGGTCGCTGGACACACCTGCAGGTGAAGGACAATTGCAGATGTCTGGCCCCAGTCCGGCCGGGGATGAGAGAAGGTGTTATTGTAGGACTCACTGGCAATACTCAGTATATAAACTGAGTATGGTATATATATATATATATATATATATATATATATATATATATATATATATATATATATATATATATATATATATATTGGTAGCAATCTTTCCTGTAGACTTATATTATTAAATATGACCGAAAAAGTTACATTAATAATTCTAACACGAATTTTCTCAATGTTTCTAACATTTTTCTTCACTGTTGATGGTAACAGAAAAATCAATTCTCCAAAATTCATTTTTATTTCTAGTCTGACGCGACACTTGAGCGCGTTTCGTAAAACATATTACATTTTTAAAGAATTTAGTTTACACACACACAACTATAACTGAACAGAGCTTAAACATCTTCGATTTTTTATACCTGCATTTGGGTGAGGTGATATGTTACAACAGTTTTGGATGAAGTGAAAACAAACTTTCAACACAAGACAGAACACGAAACAATGGGTATAATATTTTGTAAGTTACAGGGAAGAATGGAAGAAACTGCAGAGGGCCTATATGCCCATATTTCTTGATGCTTCTATATTGGTGCGGAGTCTTGAAGTGGGTAGAATATAGTTGTGCATTAATTGGCTGTTGAATGCTGGTGTCGACTTCTTAAGGTGTAGTGCATCGCAGATATCAAGCCGCCTGCTATCGCTGTATCTATCGATGATTTCCGTGTTTTTTGTTAAGACTTCTCTGGTGATGGTCTGGTTATGGGAATAGATTATGTTCCTTAATGGAGCCCTGTTGCTTATGCATCGTTAATCGCCTGGAAAGAGATGTTGTTGTCTTGCCTATATACTGAATTCTTTGAGGCTTACAGTCCCCAAGTGGGCATTTGAAGGCATAGACGACATTAGTCTCTTTTCAAGCGTTCTGCTTTGTGTCTGGAGAGTTTCTCATGAGTAGGCTGGCCGTTTTCTTGGTTTTATAGTAGATCGTCAATTGTATCTTCTGATTTTTGTCTGTAGGGATAACGTTGCTATTAACAATATCTTTCAGGACCCTTTCCTCCGTTTTATGAGCTGTGGAAAAGAAGTTCCTGTAAAATAGTCTAATAGGGGGTATAGGTGTTGTGTTAGTTGTCTCTTCAGAGGTTGTATGGCGTTTCACTTTCCTTCTTATGATGTCTTCAACGAAACCATTGGAGAATTCGTTGTTGACTAGGACCTGCATTACCCTACAGAGTTCTTCATCGACTTCCTTCATCCGAGAGGCAGTAATCCTACTGCTTCACTAGGGGAAGTAATCCTACTGCTTCACTAGGGACAGTAGTCCTACTGCTTCACTAGGGGCAGAAATCCTACTGCTTCACTAGGGCAAAAGTCCAATTGCTTCACTAGGGGCAGTAGTCCTACTGATTCACTAGGGGCAGAAATCCTACTGCTTCACTAGGGCAAAAGTCCAATTGCTTCACTAGGGGCAGTAGTCCTACTGATTCACTAGGGACAGTAGTCCTACTGCTTCACTAGGGGAAGTACTCCTACTGCTTCACTAGGGGCAGTAGTCCTATTGCTTCACTAGGGGCAGTAGTCCTACTGCTTCGCTAAGGGCAGTAATCCTACTGCTTCGCTAAGGTCAGTAATCCTACTGCTTCACTAGAGCAGTAGTCCTATTGCTTCACTAGAAGTAGTCCTACTGCTTCACTAGGGGCAGAAGACCTACTGCTTCATTAGGGCAGTAGTCACTGCTTCACTAGTGGCAGTTGTCCTAATGCTTCACTTGGGCAGAAGTCTAATTGCTTCACTAGGAGCAGTAGTTCAATTGCTTCACTAGTTGCATAAGTCCTACTGCTTCACTTAGGACAGGAGTCCGACTGCTTCACTAGGACTGTACTCCTACTGCTTCACTAGGGGCAGTAGTCCTACTGCTTCACTATGGCAGTAGTGCTACAGTTTCACTGGGGGCAGTAGTCTTACTGCTTCACTGGGGTAGTATTCCTACAGCTTCAATAGGGCAGTAGTCCTACTGCTTCACTAGGGCAGTAATCCTACTGCTTCACTAGGACATTAGTCCTACTGCTTCCCTAGGGCAGTAGTGCTACTGTTTCACTAGGGCAGTAGTCATACTGCATTACTAGGGGCAGTAGTCCAACTGCTTCACTAGGGGCAGTAGTCCAACTGCTTCACTAGGGGCAGTAAACCAACTGCTTCACTAGGGGCAGTAGTAATACTGCTTTACTAGGGCAGAAGTCCAATTGCTTCACTAGGGGCAGTAATCTTACTGCTTCACTAGGGGCAGTAGTCGCACTGCTTCACTAGGGCAGTAGTCCAATTGCTTCACTAGTGGCAGAAGTCCTACTGCTTCACTAAGGACAGTACTCCGACTGCTTCACTAGGACAGTAGTCGTACTGCTTCACAAAAGCAGTAGTGCAACTGTTTCACTAGGGCAGTAGTCCTATTGCTTCACTAGTGGCAGTAGACCTACTGCTTCACTAGGGACAGTAGTCCGACTGCTTCACTAGGACAATAGTCCTACTGCTTCACAACGGCATTAGTGCGACAGCTTCTCTAGGGGCAGTAGTCCTACTGCTCACTAGGGCAGTAATCCTACTGCTTCACTAGGGCAGTAGTCCTACTGCTTCATTAAGGCAGTAGTCCTATTTCTTCACTAGGGGCAGTAGTCCTACTGCTAACTAGATGAAGTAGTCCTACAGCTACACTAGGGGCAGTAGTCCTACTGCGTCGCTAGGGGCAGTACTCCTACTGCTTCACTAGGGGAAGTAGTAGTCCTGCTTCACTAGGGGCATTAGTCCTACTGCTTCTCTAGGGCAGTAGTCCTACTTCTTCACTAGGGCAGTACTCCTACTGCTTCACTAGGGGCAGTAGTCCTGCTGTTTCACTATGGCAGTAGTGCTACAGTTTCACTGGGGGCAGTAGTCCTAGTGCTTCACTAGGGAAGTAGTCCTACTGCTTCACTAGGGCAGTAGTCCTACTGCTTCACTAAGGCAGTAATCCTACTGCTTCACTAGGACATTAGTCCTACTGCTTCCCTAGGGCAGTAGTGCTACTGTTTCACTAGGGCAGTAGTCATACTGCATTACTAGGGGCAGTAGTCCAACTGCTTCACTAGGGGCAGTAAACCAACTGCTTCACTAGGGGCAGTAGTAATACTGCTTTACTAGGGCAGAAGTCCAATTGCTTCACTAGGGGCAGTAATCTTACTGCTTCACTAGGTGCAGTAGTCGCACTGCTTCACTAGGGCAGTAGTCCAATTGCTTCACTAGTGGCAGAAGTCCTACTGCTTCACTAGGGACAGTACTCCGACTGCTTCACTAGGACAGTAGTCGTACTGCTTCACAAGGGCAGTAGTGCTACTGTATCACTAGGGCAGTAGTCCTACTGCTTCACTAGTGGCAGTAGACCTACTGCTTCACTAGGGACAGTAGTCCGACTGCTTCACTAGGACAATAGTCCTACTGCTTCACTACGGCAGTAGTGCTACTGCTTCTCTAGGGGCAGTAGTCCTACTGCTCACTAGGGCAGTAATCCTACTGCTTCACTTGGGCAGTAGTCCTACTACTTCACTAGGGCAGTAGTCCTACTTCTTCACTAGGGGCAGTAGTCCTACTGCTTCACTTGGAGCAGTAATCCTACTGCTAACTAGATGAAGTAGTCCTACAGCTTCACTAGGGGCAGTAGTCCTACTGCGTTGATAGGGGCAGTACTCCTACTGCTTCTCTAGGGCAGTAATCCTACTGCTTCACTACGGCAGTAGTCCTACTGCATCACAAGGGCAGTAGTGCTACTGCTTCACAAGGGCAGTAGTGCTACTGTTTAACTAGGGCAGTAGTCCTACTGCTTTACTAGGGACAGTAGTCCTACTGCTTCACTAGGGGCATTAGACCTACTGCCTAACTAGGGACCGTAGTCCGAATGCTTTACTAGGACAGTAGTTCTACTGCTTCACTAGAGCAGTAGTGCTACAGCTTCTTTAGGGGCAGTAGTCCTAATGCTTCACTAGGGCATTAGTCCTACTGCTTCACTAGGGCAGTAATCCTACTGCTTCACTAGGGCAGTAGTCCTATTGCTTCATTGAGGGCAGTAGTCCTGCTTCACCAGGGGCAGTAGTCCTACTGCTTCACTACGGCAGTAGTGCTACAGCTTCTCTAGGGGCAGTAGTCCTACTGCTCACTAGGGCAGTAATCCTACTGCTTCACTAGGGCAGTAGTCCTACTGCTTCACTAGGGCAGTAGTCCTACTTCTTCACTAGGGGCAGTAGTCCTACTGCTTCACTTGGGGCAGTAGTCCTACTGCTTAACTAGAGGAACTAGTCCTACTGCTTCACTACGGGCAGTAGTCCTACTGCGTCACTAGGAGCAGTAGTCCTACTGCTTCACAAGGGGAAGTAGTCCTACTGCTTCACTAGGGGCAGAAGTCCTGCTGCTTCACTAGGGCAGTAGTTCTACTTAACTCACTAGGGCAGTAGTCCTACTGCTTCACTAGGGGCAGTAGTCCTACTGCGTCACTAGGGGAAGTAGTGCTACTGCTTCTCTAGGGCAGTAGTCCCACTGCCTCATTAGGGCAGAAACCCTACTGCTTCACTAGGACATTAGTGCTACTGCTTCACTAGGGGCAGTAGTCCTACTGCTTCACTAAGGCAAAAGTCCAATTGCTTCACCAGGGGCAGTAGTCCCACTGCGTCACTAGGGACAGTAGTCCTACTGTTTCACTAAGGGCAGTAATCCTACTGCTTCATTAGAGCAGTAGTCCTACAGCTTCACTAGGAAAGTAGTCCTACTGCTTCACTAGTGGCAGTTGTCCTAATGCTTCACTAGGGCAGAAGTCCTATTGCATCATTAGGGGCAGTAGTATGCTTTAATAGGACAATAGTCCGAATGCTTTACTAGGACAGTAGTTCTACTGCTACACTAGGGCGGTAGTGCTACAGCTTCACTAGGGGCAGTGGTCCTACTGCTTCACTAGGGCAGTAATCCTACTGCTTCACTAGGGCAGTAGTCCAATTGCATCATTAGGGGCAGTAGTCCTGCTTCACCAGGGGCAGTAGTCCTACTGCTTCACTTGGGGCAGTAGTCCTACTGCTTAACTAAAGGAAATAGTCCTACTGCTTCACTACGGGCAGCAGTCCTACTGCGTCACTAGGGGCAGTAGTCCTACTGCTTCACTAGGGGATGTAGTCCTACTGCTTCACTAGGGGCAGAAGTCCAACTGCTTCACTAGGGCAGTAGTTCTACTTAACTCACTAGGGCAGTAGTCCTACTTCTTCACTAGGGGCAGTTGTCCTAATGCTTCACTAGGGCAGAAGTCCAATTGCTTCACAAAGGGCAGTAGTCCAATTGCTTCACTAAGGGCAGAAGTCCTACTGCTTCACTTGGGACAATAGTCCGACTGCTTCACTAGGACTGTACTTCTACTGCTTCACTAGGGGCAGTAGTCCTACTGCTTCACTAAGGCAGTAGTGCTTCAGTTTCACTAGGGGCAGTAATCCTACTGCTCACTAGGGCAGTAGTCCTACTGCTTCACTAGGGCAGTAATCCTACTGCTCACTAGGGCAGTAGTCCTACTGCTTCACTAGGGCAGTAATCCTACTGCTCACTAGGGCAGTAGTCCTACTGCTTCACTAGGGCAGTAGTGCTACTGTTTCACTAGGGCAGTAGTCCTGCTGCTTTACTAAGGGCAATAGTCCAACTGCTTCACTAGGGGCAGTAAAGCTACTGCTTCACTAGGGGCAGGAGTAATACTGCTTTACTAAGGCAGAAGTTAAATTGCTTCACTAGGGGCAGTAATCCTACTGCTTCACTAGGGCAGTAGTCGTACTGCTTCAATAGGGCAGTAGTGCTACTGTTTCACTAGGGCAGTAGTCCTACTGCTTTACTAGGGGCAGTAGTCCTACTGCTTCAGTAGGGGCAGTAGTCCGACTGCTTCACTAGGACAGAAGTCCTACTGCTTCAGTACGGCAGTAGTGCTACAGCTTCACTAGGGGCAGTAGTCCGACTGCTTCACTAGGGCAGTAGTCGTACTGCTTCACTAGGACAGAAGTCCTACTGCTTCACTACGGCAGTAGTGCTACAGCTTTACTAGGGGCAGTAGTCCTATTGCTTCACTAGGGCAGTAGTCCTACTGCTTCACTAGAGCAGTAGTCCTACTGCTTCACTAGGACAGTAGTCCCACTACTTCACTAGGACAGTAGTTCTACTACTTCAATAGGGCAGTAATCCTACTGCTTCACAAGGGCAGTGGTCCCACTCTTTCACAAGGACAGTAGATCTACTACTACACTAGGGCAGTATTCATACTGCTTCCCTACAACAGTAGTCCTACTGCTTCACTAGGGGCAGTAGGCCTACTGCTCCCACTACGGGCAGTAGGCCTACTGCTTCACTACGGGCAGTAGTCCTTATGCTTCACTAGGGCAGTAGACCTTCTGCTTCACTAGTGGCAGTAGTTCAACTGCTTTGCTAGGGCAGTAGTCCTACTGCTTCACTAGGGCAGTAGTCCTACTGCTTCACTAGGGCTGTAGTCCCATTTCTACACTAGGGTGGAAAACCTACTGTTTCACCCGGGCAGTAGTCCTACTGCTTCACTAGGGGCCGTAGTCCTACTGCTTCACTAGGGCAGTAGTCCTACTGCTTCACTAGGGGCAGTAGTCCAACTGCTTCACTAGGGCAGTAGTCCTACTGCTTCTCTAGGGGCATTAGTCCTACTGCTTCACTAGGGCAGTAGTCCTACTGCTTCACTTGGGCAGTAGTCCCACTGTTTCACTAGGACAGTAGACCTACTACTACGCTAGGGCAGTATTCATACTGCTTCACTAGAACAGTAGTCCTACTGCTTCACTAGGGGCAGTAGTCCTACTGCTTCACGACAGGCAGTAGTCCTTCTGCTTCACTAGCGACAGTAGTTCAACTGCTTTTCTAGGGCAGTAGTCCCACTGCTTCACTAGGACGGTAGTCCTACTGCTTCACAAGGGCAGTAGTCCTACTGCTTATCTTGGGCAGTAGTCCTACTGCTTCGCTATGGGCAGTAGTCCTACTGCTTCACTAGGGCAGTAGTCCCACTGCTACACAAGGGGCAGTAGTCCTACTGCTTCACTTGAGCAGTAGTCCCACTGCTTCACTAGGGGCAGCAGTATTACTGCTTTTCTAGGGCAGTAGTCCCACTGCTTCACAAGGGCAGTAGTCCTACTGCTTCTCTTGGGGCAGTATTCCTACTGCTTCACTAGGGCAGTAGTCCTACTGGTTCACTAGGGCAGCAGTCCTACTGCTTCACTTGGGGCAGTAGTCCTACTTTTTCACTAGGCTAGTAGTCCTACTGTTTCACTATGGTAGTAGTGCTACTGCTTTACTATAGCAGTAGTTCCACTTCTTCACTAGTGCAGTAGTCCTACTGCTTCACTAGGACAGTATTTCTACTACTTCACTTGAGCAGTAGTCCTACTGTTTCACTAGGGCAGTAGTCCTTCTGATTTACTAAAGACAGTAGTCCTACTGCTTCACTAGGACAATAGTCCTACTGCTTCACTAGGGCAGTATTGCTTCTATTTCACTAGGATAGTAGAACTACTGCTTCACTAGGGACAGTAGTCCGACTGCTTCACTAGGACAGTAGTCCTACTGCTTCACTAGGGCATTAGTGCTTCAGTTTCACTAGGGCAGTAGACCTACTGCTAAACTAGGGACAGTAGTCCGACTGCTTCACTAGGACAGTAGTCCTACTGTTTCACTAGGGCAGTAGTGCTACTGCTTCACTAAGGCAGTAGTCCTACTGATTGACTAGGGCAGTAGTCCTACTGATTCACTAGGGAGGTAGTCGTACTGCTTCGCAAGGGGCAGTAGTCTTACTGCTTCACTCGGGCAGTAGTCCTACTGTTTCACTCGGGTAGTAGTCCTACTGCTACACTAGGTTAGTAGTCCTACTGCTTCACTAGGGCAGTAGTCCCACTACTTCACAAGGGCAGTAGTCTTACTGCTTCACTAGGACAGTAGTCCTTCTGCTTCACTAGGGGCAGTAGTCGTACTGCTTAACTAGGACAGTAGTCCGACTGCTTCACTAGGGCAGTAGTCCCACTGCTTCACTAGTGCAGTAGTCCCACTGGTTCACTAGGTGGCAGTAGTCCTACTGCTTCACTAGTGGCAGTAGTCCTACTGCTTTACGAGGGCAGTAGTCCCACTGCTTCACTAGGACGATAGTCCTACTGCTTCACTAGGACAGTGGTACTACTGCTTCACTAGGGTAGTAGAACTACTGCTTCACTACGGGCAGAAGTCCTACTGCTTCACTAGGAGCAGTGGTCCTACGGATTTACTAGGATAGTAGTTCTTCTGATTCACTAGGGCAGAAATCCTACTGCTTCACTAGGTTAGTAGTCCTTCTGATTGTCTAGGGCAGATGACCTACTGCTTCACGAGGGGCAGTAGTCCTACTGCTTCACAAGAGCAGTAGTCCTATTGCTTTACTAGGGCAGTAGTCGTACTGATTCACTAGGGACGTAGTCCTACTGCTTTGCAAAGGGCAGTAGTCCTACTGCTTCACTCAGGCAGTAGTCCTACTTCTTCGTTCGGGTAGTAGTCCTACTGCTTCACTAGTGCAGTAGTCCTACTGCTTCTCTAGGGCAGTAGTCCTACTG
Organism: Procambarus clarkii; assembly: GCF_040958095.1. NCBI lineage: Eukaryota > Metazoa > Arthropoda > Malacostraca > Decapoda > Cambaridae > Procambarus > Procambarus clarkii. The sequence continues at coordinate 21,833,108 of NC_091199.1, forward strand.
CTTCACAAGGGCAGTAGTCCTACTGCTTCACTAGTACAGTAGACCTACTGCTTCACTAGGGGCAGTAGTCCTACTGCTTCACTAGGGCAGTAGTCCGACTGCTTCACTAAGGCAATAGTCCTACTGGTTCATTAGGGGGCAGTAGTCCTACTTCTTCACTAGGGGCAGTAGTCCTACTGCTTCATTCGGGTAGTAGTCCTACTGCTTCACTAGTGCAGTAGTCCTACTGCTTCTCTAGGGCAGTAGTCCTACTGCTTCACAAGGGCAGTAGTCCTACTGCTTCACTAGTACAGTAGACCTCCTGCTTCACTAGGGGCAGTAGTCCTACTGCTTCACTAGGGCAGTAGTCCGACTGCTTCACTAAGGCAATAGTCCTACTGGTTCATAAGGGGGAGAAGTCCTACTGCTTCACTAGGATCAGTAATCCTACTGCTTCACCAGGGCAGTAGTCCCACTGTTTCACTAGGACAGTAGACCTACTACTACACTAGGGCAGTATTCATACTGCTTCATTAGGACAATAGTACTACTGCTTCACTAGGGGCAGTAGTCCTACTGCTTCACTACGGGCAGTAGTCCTAAAGCTTCACTAGGGCAGTAGTCCTTCTGCTTCACTAGCGGTAGTAGTTCAACTGCTTCACTAGGGCAGTAGTCCTACTGCTTCACTAGGGCAGTAGTCCTACTGTTTCACTATGGGCAGTAGTCCTACTGCTTCATTTGGGCAGTAGTCCCACTGCTACACTAGGGCGGTAGATCTACTGCCTCACTAGGGCAGTAGTCCTACTGCTTCACTAGGGGCAGTAGTCCTACTGCTTCACTAGGGCAGTAGTCCTACAGCTTCACTAGGGGCAGTTGTCCAACTGCTTCACTATGGCAGTAGTCCTACTACTTCACTAGAGCAGTAGTCCCACTGCTTCACTAGGTGCAGTAGTCCTACTGCTTTACTAAAGACAGTAGTCCTACTGCTTCACTAGGACAATAGTCCTGCTTCACTAGGGCAGTATTACTACTATTTCACTAGGATAGTAGAACTACTGCTTCACTAGGGACAGTAGTCTGACTGCTTCACTAGGGACAGAAGTCCTACTGCTTTACTAGGGGCAGTGGTCCTACTGCTTCACTAGGACAGTAGTCCTACTGTTTCACTTGGGGCAGACGTCCTACTGCTTCACTAGGGAAGAAGTCCTACTGCTTCACTAGGGCAGAAGACCTACTGCTTCACTAGGGCAGTAGTCCTACTGCTTCACAGGAGCAGTAGTCCTACTGCTTTACTTGGGCAGTAGTCCTACTGATTCACTAGGGACGCAGTCCTACTACTTCGCAACGGGCAGTACTCCTACTGCTTCACACAGTCAGTCGTCCTACTGCTTCACTCGGGTAGAGGTCCAACTGCTTCACTAGTGCAGTAGTCATAATGCTTCTCTAGGGGAGTAGTCCATCTGGTTCACTAGGGCGCAGTAGTCCTACTGCTTCACTAGGGGCAGTAATCCTACTGCTTTACTGGGGGCAGAAGTCCTACTGCTTCACTAGGGGCAGTAATCCTACTGCTTCACTAGGGCAGTAATCCTACTGCTTCACAAGGGCAGTGGTCCCACTCTTTCACAAGGACAGTAGACCTACTACTACACTAGGGCAGTATTCATACTGCTTCCCTACAACAGTAGTCCTACTGCTTCACTAGGGGCAGTAGGCCTACTGCTCCCACTACGGGCAGTAGGCCTACTGCTTCACTACGGGCAGTAGTCCTTATGCTTCACTAGGGCAGTAGACCTTCTGCTTCACTAGTGGCAGTAGTTCAACTGCTTCGCTAGGGCAGTAGTCCTACTGCGTCACTAGGGCAGTAGTCCTATTGCTTCATTATGGGCAGTAGTCCTACTGCTTCACTATGGGCAGTAGTCCTACTGCTTCACTAGGGCTGTAGTCCCATTTCTACACTAGGGTGGAAAACCTACTGTTTCACCCGGGCAGTAGTCCTACTGCTTCACTAGGGGCCGTAGTCCTACTGCTTCACTAGGGCAGTAGTCCTACTGCTTCACTAGGGGCAGTAGTCCTACTGCGTCACTAGGGCAGTAGTCCTATTGCTTCATTATGGGCAGTAGTCCTACTGCTTCACTATGGGCAGTAGTCCTACTGCTTCACTAGGGCTGTAGTCCCATTTCTACACTAGGGTGGAAAACCTACTGTTTCACCCGGGCAGTAGTCCTACTGCTTCACTAGTGGCAGTAGTCCTACTGCTTTACGAGGGCAGTAGTCCTACTGCTTCACTAGTGGCAGTAGTCCTACTGCTTTACGAGGGCAGTAGTCCCACTGCTTCACTAGGACGATAGTCCTACTGCTTCACTAGGACAGTGGTACTACTGCTTCACTAGGGTAGTAGAACTACTGCTACACTACGGGCAGAAGTCCTACTGCTTCACTAGGAGCAGTGGTCCTACGGTTTTACTAGGATAGTAGTTCTTCTGATTCACTTGGGCAGAAATCCTACTGCTTCACTAGGTTAGTAGTCCTTCTGATTGTCTAGGGCAGATGACCTACTGCTTCACGAGGGGCAGTAGTCCTACTGCTTCACAAGAGCAGTAGTCCTATTGCTTTACTAGGGCAGTAGTCGTACTGATTCACTAGGGACGTAGTCCTACTGCTTTGCAAAGGGCAGTAGTCCTACTGCTTCACTCAGGCAGTAGTCCTACTGCTTCGTTCGGGTAGTAGTCCTACTGCTTCACTAGTGCAGTAGTCCTACTGCTTCTCTAGGGCAGTAGTCCTACTGCTTCACAAGGGCAGTAGTCCTACTGCTTCACTAGTACAGTAGACCTACTGCTTCACTCGGGGCAGTAGTCCTACTGCTTCACTAGGGCAGTAGTCCGACTGCTTCACTAAGGCAATAGTCCTACTGGTTCATTAGGGGGCAGTAGTCCTACTTCTTCACTAGGGGCAGTAGTCCTACTGCTTCATTCGGGTAGTAGTCCTACTGCTTCACTAGTGCAGTAGTCCTACTGCTTCTCTAGGGCAGTAGTCCTACTGCTTCACAAGGGCAGTAGTCCTACTGCTTCACTAGTACAGTAGACCTCCTGCTTCACTAGGGGCAGTAGTCCTACTGCTTCACTAGGGCAGTAGTCCGACTGCTTCACTAAGGCAATAGTCCTACTGGTTCATAAGGGGGAGAAGTCCTACTGCTTCACTAGGATCAGTAATCCTACTGCTTCACCAGGGCAGTAGTCCCACTGCTTCACTAGGACAGTAGACCTACTACTACACTAGGGCAGTATTCATACTGCTTCATTAGGACAATAGTACTACTGCGTCACTAGGGGCAGTAGTCCTACTGCTTCACTACGGGCAGTAGTCCTAAAGCTTCACTAGGGCAGTAGTCCTTCTGCTTCACTAGCGGTAGTAGTTCAACTGCTTCACTAGGGCAGTAGTCCTACTGCTTCACTAGGGCAGTAGTCCTACTGTTTCACTATGGGCAGTAGTCCTACTGCTTCATTTGGGCAGTAGTCCCACTGCTACACTAGGGCGGTAGATCTACTGCCTCACTAGGGCAGTAGTCCTACTGCTTCACTAGGGGCAGTAGTCCTACTGCTTCACTAGGGCAGTAGTCCTACAGCTTCACTAGGGGCAGTTGTCCAACTGCTTCACTATGGCAGTAGTCCTACTACTTCACTAGAGCAGTAGTCCCACTGCTTCACTAGGGGCAGTAGTCCTACTGCTTTACTAAAGACAGTAGTCCTACTGCTTCACTAGGACAATAGTCCTGCTTCACTAGGGCAGTATTGCTACTATTTCACTAGGATAGTAGAACTACTGCTTCACTAGGGGACAGTAGTCTGACTGCTTCACTAGGTCAGTAGTCCTACTGCTTCACTACGGACAGAAGTCCTACTGCTTTACTAGGGGCAGTGGTCCTACTGCTTCACTAGGACAGTAGTCCTACTGTTTCACTTGGGGCAGAAGTCCTACTGCTTCACTAGGGAAGAAGTCCTACTGCTTCACTAGGGCAGAAGACCTACTGCTTCACTAGGGCAGTAGTCCTACTGCTTCACAAGAGCAGTAGTCCTACTGCTTTACTTGGGCAGTAGTCCTACTGATTCACTAGGGACGCAGTCCTACTACTTCGCAACGGGCAGTAGTCCTACTGCTTCACACAGTCAGTCGTCCTACTGCTTCACTCGGGTAGAGGTCCAACTGCTTCACTAGTGCAGTAGTCATAATGCTTCTCTAGGGGAGTAGTCCATCTGGTTCACTAGGGCGCAGTAGTCCTACTGCTTCACTAGGGGCAGTAATCCTACTGCTTTACTGGGGGCAGAAGTCCTACTGCTTCACTAGGGGCAGTAATCCTACTGCTTCACTAGGGCAGTAATCCTACTGCTTCACAAGGGCAGTGGTCCCACTCTTTCACAAGGACAGTAGACCTACTACTACACTAGGGCAGTATTCATACTGCTTCCCTACAACAGTAGTCCTACTGCTTCACTAGGGGCAGTAGGCCTACTGCTCCCACTACGGGCAGTAGGCCTACTGCTTCACTACGGGCAGTAGTCCTTATGCTTCACTAGGGCAGTAGACCTTCTGCTTCACTAGTGGCAGTAGTTCAACTGCTTCGCTAGGGCAGTAGTCCTACTGCGTCACTAGGGCAGTAGTCCTATTGCTTCATTATGGGCAGTAGTCCTACTGCTTCACTATGGGCAGTAGTCCTACTGCTTCACTAGGGCTGTAGTCCCATTTCTACACTAGGGTGGAAAACCTACTGTTTCACCCGGGCAGTAGTCCTACTGCTTCACTAGGGGCCGTAGTCCTACTACTTCACTAGGGCAGTAGTCCTACTGCTTCACTAGGGGCAGTAGTCCAACTGCTTCACTAGGGCAGTAGTCCTACTGCTTCTCTAGGGGCATTAGTCCTACTGCTTCACTAGGGCAGTAGTCCTACTGCTTCACTTGGGCAGTAGTCCCACTGTTTCACTAGGACAGTAGACCTACTACTACGCTAGGGCAGTATTCATACTGCTTCACTAGAACAGTAGTCCTACTGCTTCACTAGGGGCAGTAGTCCTACTGTTTCACGACAGGCAGTAGTCTTTCTGCTTCACTAGCGACAGTAGTTCAACTGCTTTTCTAGGGCAGTAGTCCCACTGCTTCACTAGGACGGTAGTCCTACTGCTTCACAAGGGCAGTAGTCCTACTGCTTATCTTGGGCAGTAGTCCTACTGCTTCAGTATGGGCAGTAGTCGTACTGCTTCACTAGGGCAGTAGTCCCACTGCTACACAAGGGGCAGTAGTCCTACTGCTTCACTAGAGCAGTAGTCCCACTGCTTCACTAGGGGCAGCAGTATTACTGCTTTTCTAGGGCAGTAGTCCCACTGCTTCACAAGGGCAGTAGTCCTACTGCTTCACTAGGGCAGTAGTCCTACTGGTTCACTAGGGCAGCAGTCCTACTGCTTCACTTGGGGCAGTAGTCCTACTTTTTCACTAGGCTAATAGTCCTACTGTTTCACTATGGTAGTAGTGCTACTGCTTTACTATAGCAGTAGTTCCACTTCTTCACTAGTGCAGTAGTCCTACTGCTTCACTAGGACAGTATTTCTACTACTTCACTTGAGCAGTAGTCCTACTGCTTCACTAGGGCAGTAGTCCCACTGCATTACTAGGACGGTGGTCCTACTGCTTCATTAGGGTAGTAGTCCTACTGCTTCTCTAGGACAGTAGTCCTACTGCTTCACTAGGGCAGTAGTCCTACTGCTTTACGAGGGCAGTAGTCCCACTGCATTACTAGGACGGTAGTCCTACTGCTTCATTAGGGTAGTAGTCCTACTGCTTCTCTAGGACAGTAGTCCTACTGCTTCACTAGGGCAGTAGTCCTACTGCTTCACTAGGGCAGTAGTCCTTCTGATTTACTAAAGACAGTAGTCCTACTGCTTCACTAGGACAATAGTCCTACTGCCTCACTAGGGCAGTATTGCTTCTATTTCACTAGGATAGTAGAACTACTGCTTCACTAGGGACAGTAGTCCGACTGCTTCACTAGGACAGTAGTCCTACTGCTTCACTAGGGCATTAGTGCTTCAGTTTCACTAGGGCAGTAGACCTACTGCTTAACTAGGGACAGTAGTCCGACTGCTTCACTAGGACAGTAGTCCTACTGTTTCACTAGGGCAGTAGTGCTACTGCTTCACTAAGGCAGTAGTCCTCCTGATTGACTAGGGCAGTAGTCCTACTGATTCACTAGGGAGGTAGTCGTACTGCTTCGCAAGGGGCAGTAGTCTTACTGCTTCACTCGGGCAGTAGTCCTACTGTTTCACTCGGGTAGTAGTCCTACTGCTTCACTAGGGCAGTAGTCCCACTGCTTCACAAGGGCAGTAGTCTTACTGCTTCACTAGGACAGTAGTCCTTCTGCTTCACTAGGGGCAGTAGTCGTACTGCTTAACTAGGACAGTAGTCCGACTGCTTCACTAGGGCAGTAGTCCCACTGCTTCACTAGTGCAGTAGTCCCACTGGTTCACTAGGTGGCAGTAGTCCTACTGCTTCACTAGTGGCAGTAGTCCTACTGCTTTACGAGGGCAGTAGTCCCACTGCTTCACTAGGACGATAGTCCTACTGCTTCACTAGGACAGTGGTCCTACTGCTTCACTAGGGTAGTAGAACTACTGCTACACTACGGGCAGAAGTCCTACTGCTTCACTAGGAGCAGTGGTCCTACGGTTTTACTAGGATAGTAGTTCTTCTGATTCACTAGGGCAGAAATCCTACTGCTTCACTAGGTTAGTAGTCCTTCTGATTGTCTAGGGCAGATGACCTACTGCTTCACGAGGGGCAGTAGTCCTACTGCTTCACAAGAGCAGTAGTCCTATTGCTTTACTAGGGCAGTAGTCGTACTGATTCACTAGGGACGTAGTCCTACTGCTTTGCAAAGGGCAGTAGTCCTACTGCTTCACTCAGGCAGTAGTCCTACTGCTTCGTTCGGGTAGTAGTCCTACTGCTTCACTAGTGCAGTAGTCCTACTGCTTCTCTAGGGCAGTAGTCCTACTGCTTCACAAGGGCAGTAGTCCTACTGCTTCACTAGTACAGTAGACCTACTGCTTCACTAGGGGCAGTAGTCCTACTGCTTCACTAGGGCAGTAGTCCGACTGCTTCACTAAGGCAATAGTCCTACTGGTTCATTAGGGGGCAGTAGTCCTACTGCTTCACTAGGGGCAGTAGTCCTACTGCTTCATTCGGGTAGTAGTCCTACTGCTTCACTAGTGCAGTAGTCCTACTGCTTCTCTAGGGCAGTAGTCCTACTGCTTCACAAGGGCAGTAGTCCTACTGCTTCACTAGTACAGTAGACCTACTGCTTCACTAGGGGCAGTAGTCCTACTGCTTCACTAGGGCAGTAGTCCGACTGCTTCACTAAGGCAATAGTCCTACTGGTTCATAAGGGGGAGAAGTCCTACTGCTTCACTAGGATCAGTAATCCTACTGCTTCACCAGGGCAGTAGTCCCACTGCTTCACTAGGACAGTAGACCTACTACTACACTAGGGCAGTATTCATACTGCTTCATTAGGACAATAGTACTACTGCTTCACTAGGGGCAGTAGTCCTACTGCTTCACTACGGGCAGTAGTCCTAAAGCTTCACTAGGGCAGTAGTCCTTCTGCTTCACTAGCGGTAGTAGTTCAACTGCTTCACTAGGGCAGTAGTCCTACTGCTTCACTAGGGCAGTAGTCCTACTGTTTCACTATGGGCAGTAGTCTTACTGCTTCATTTGGGCAGTAGTCCCACTGCTACACTAGGGCGGTAGATCTACTGCCTCACTAGGGCAGTAGTCCTACTGCTTCACTAGGGGCAGTAGTCCTACTGCTTCACTATGGCAGTAGTCCTACTACTTCACTAGAGCAGTAGTCCCACTGCTTCACTAGGGGCAGTAGTCCTACTGCTTTACTAAAGACAGTAGTCCTACTGCTTCACTAGGACAATAGTCCTGCTTCACTAGGGCAGTATTGCTACTATTTCACTAGGATAGTAGAACTACTGCTTCACTAGGGACAGTAGTCTGACTGCTTCACTAGGGCAGTAGTCCTACTGCTTCACTAGTTTAGTAGTGCTTCTGTTTCTCTAGGGCAGTAGACCTACTGCTTCACTAGGGACAGTAGTCCGACTGCTTCACTAGGACAATAGTCCTACTGCTTCAAAAAGGCAGTAGTGTTGTAATCCACAAGTTAGTAGGGATTATTAGCTAGAGGATCATTACTACAACACTTAACGAATGATGATTGGAAGTACATGTTAAGTAGACAGACTATGGATCACATATCCAAGAAAGGTCAAGGGATTAAGACCGCAGCTGCTTAACCACACTAATAATTCCTGGAAAGAGGACTCAGGCTTCTAGGAATAAGGTTACCGCTTCTAGGGATCGGATTATACCTTTCTTGAGAGGCGGGGTGAAATGTTTGAGGCCATGGCTGACTGGAGACAGTCTTGTTGTGGGAGTGGAACTGGCAAGTCCTCCAAGGTCTCCGTTTGTGGCAGCAGCGAAGTGTAGCAGACAGCTATGCGAGAGCCTGATGTGATCTTAGTGACCAAGTTAAGTCTGCAGTATGTGAGTATTGAATGAAAGACTAACCGGGTGTGGAGCGTTGTAGTAATCAATCCGTATTAGGGACTTAGGCGGAAGTTACGAGTGCAAGTGGTGACCGCGGAGGTCAAGCGGTCTATGGGTATTGGAAGTGTATTTACCTAATAGAGTATGTAAATATGTTATTATTTGTCAGAGTCTATTCTTTGTAATTAAATGACAAAACCCGACGGGCTTTAAATACCTTCCATCTGTGCCCTCATAGTATTCCTGGTTTGATTGGTGAGGGAATGTTAGGGAATTGGTAGACGACATATATGGTGGCAGCGCAAACAGGTTTTGGAACACTTTGAGAGATGAATGAAGTGTGTTACTGGTTTAGTTGGTGAGGGAATGTTCGGGAAATGATAGAAGTCCGGTTGTGTTGAGAACGGTGGTTACTAGACGGAGGAAAGAAAGGTCAGGTGAGACCAGGTCAGAGGATTTATTTAATTAAAGGGACTAGGCCATTGTGGGGCACATGTGGGGTTTATTTCTTTCCAGATTCCCGCAACGAGAGACGGCTAAGATGCAAGTATGGAGCACTGAATCATCGGGATCCAAAAGAAGTGCAGCGTTCGTAGCGCGAATTATACCGATTGGCCAGGGAAACTAGCGCGGGTGAATGTGGGCCAGCGTGGGCCATATGCAGGCCAAGTGTGGGCCGTGCGGGCCGCACCATGGAGCTTGTTATATATCGTTGGTATGGCGGAAATAGTGAGAAACCGTTGCTAAGGACAAATCAAGCGTGAAAACTACGTAATTTGAAGTCAATTAAATATCATGTAAAGTGTAGATCGAATATTTTAAAGATAATTAAATATTACGTAAAGATTTGAGTTTCCGATGTTGTCAGACGTAGATACAGGAAATGGGAGCAGTGAATTGTGAACGCATAGCGAGCGACGCGTAATTTGACGTCAGGGGTTCGACGTCTAGTGTACCGTGGAGAGGTCCATGGAGAATTTTTGTGGGCGCAGGTAGAATTATAATGTTATCGTGGGACACGGGGAGCGTGTCCCGTTGGTGGGGGTGTGTTGGCGGCGACGCAGTGTTTTATTGGCATTTGGACGCCAAGTGTAGTGCATGGTTGTGTATTGGCGTTTGTACGCCGGGTTGTGTAGTGTAATGCATGTGTAGTGGCGTATTAGACGCCAACGTAATAACTAGTTTACTGTAGTGTAATGTGCATGTTTTGACTGTTGATATTATGGATGTAGTATAGTGCATGACATTGTTGGCATTGTAGCGCCAAGGTGTAGCAAGTGTAGCGTTACTGGTTGTTGTAACGCCGGGTGTATTGTAGACATTAGCGTTGAAGTATGTTAACGCAGGTGGTAGTGTGTGGTGGGTGGCCACTACACATGTGATTATACCTGACGAGTGTGGGTCAGGTAATTAACGGATTACCAGAGAACAGGGAGTGTGTGTGTTGCATTTGGTTACTTATTGGTGGTGATGTCTCGTGGTGTTTTGGGGACACCGCGTGTGGTGAGGGCGTTGGGGACGCCGTGTGTGGTGTTGAGGGCGTTGGAGACGCCGTGTGTGGTGTTGAGGGCGTTGGAGACGCCGTGTGTGGTGTTGAGGGCCTTGGGGACGCCATGAGATGATGTTGATGGCGTTGGGGACGCCGGGTGTTGTGTTGATGGCGTTGGGGACGCCGGGTGTTGTGTGGATGACGTTGGGGACGCCACAGGGTGGTGTAGTGTGGTGGCGTTTGGACGCCTGGTATGGAGTGTGGTGTTGTGGAGTATATGGTGGCGCAGGGGCGCCAGGTAGTGGTCGGTAAGGTGAGTATCGGCGTAGCAAGGTCGGTGCATTAGGACGCAGGAAGTGGTTGTGGGGATGTGTGGCGTTATAGTTATAATGAGGTCATCAGTGGTTGGGATGACCAGAGGTGATGATGTGTCGGAGTGGGTAAGTCGTATGGGGAAGATGAAATGTGGATAATTGCATGAGTTGGTGGCTGCAGTAGGCGAGCCAAGTCGATATCTCTAGCAAGACTCATAAAAGACTAATAAAATTCATTATTTGCATTAAAATTTTCATTAATTAAGTCGGAGTGGGTAAGTCTTAAGGATAAGATTACAATGTAGAATTTCAAAATCTAAGGTGTTGGTGGTTGCAGTGGGCGAGCCAAGTACATACATTTTTTTCTCATTAATTAAGTTGTTACAGGAATCTCGCTAGAGGCGAGCCAGTGGCAGTATGATGCTTTAGTGACATAAGTTGGAAATTATTTTAATGAGGCATTTATTGTGATAATGTATGTGCATGTATATACTGTATATTACCTCATCGGCACCATTACTGAGTGTTAGGCATGAGAAGGTCCCCCGGGATCATGTCACAGAGCTTCAGGTAGAGTAGAAGGGAAGCAATGAGGCTACACTCAGTAATTCTAGAAAAAAAAGGGGGGGAGGAAGTGAAGCCAATGTGACGTTATAGGCGAAATTCGCTCCCTGACATCAAAGCAGGGATAAGGGCCAGCTGCAATGGCTTGGCAGCTGTGCTCAGGCTATATACGGGAAGAGAGTAAGGAGCCGAGGGGGTGTCATGTAATAATGGGATCGAACCAGGAGGCTCCGAGGGAATATTTTGCAGATACAGCGGTCGGGAAGGTGTGAATACAGGTGGACACACTCTGGGCAGATGGGCCTAGAGTAATGTGCTACAGCTGTGGTGAGCACAGGAAGGAAGGATGACCAGAGAGCTGTGAGGTATCTACAGTGTTCTGGGATTGGTGCCCTGGAACGAGACGGCAGCATAGACCCGAGGGAACATGACACTGGGGTAGGAATTTCCGTTGCTCTGGAGGTCAGGATCACGTTAGCTCCGAGCAACGATGGGACATTGACAACATTCACCAGGCTGGACAGCCTGGGTTTTGTCTGGGTCATGGTGGATCTATGACCTAGCAACCATGAGACACGAAGACAAGAGAAGTGATGCTGCCAATTGTGGAGGAAGCCAGTGAAACATTGTGTGACCATTGTAAGCCCTTATGTCAACAGTACAGGGCAAGATGTTAAATTGTTATTAACTTGTTACAAAGGATGAAGACCCTTAGATATATATGTGTTGTGTATATATTAATGACTTGTGTCATTTCTGGTTAAGTGCCAGCATTCTGGTCCATGTAATTTTATGGTTATGTTTGTATGTAATTATATGTCAGCAGTTTAGGTATATGTGCATTGTTGAAGATGGGAAAAAATATTACAGACTATTTTACCTATGCTATGATGTGAATATAATGTATATGTTGGAGAAGTGTTGTGAGTCATGTCGGGGAAAATTTTAATTTAGTTCATCGTGTGTATGATGAACTTATTGGATGAATTTTTAGTTGTACATATATGGTGGGTGCATCCTTCAGGTCCTTGCACCAATGGAACCAATGCAATGATGCATATGGGGACATATGCGTGTTTAAGGAGGGGAGTGGTGTTGTAATCCACAAGTTAGTAGGGATTATTAGCTAGAGGATCATTACTACAACACTTAAAGAATGATGATTGGAAGTACATGTTAAGTAGACAGACTATGGATCACATATCCAAGAAAGGTCAAGGGATTAAGACCACAGCTGCTTAACCAAACTAATAATTCCTGGAAAGAGGACTCAGGCTTCTAGGAATAAGGTTACCGCTTCTAGGGATAAGGTTAATCGGATTATACCTTCCTTGAGAGGCGGGGTGAAATGTTTGAGGCCATGGCTGATTGGAGACAGTCTGGTTGTGGGAGTGGATCTGGCAAGTCCTCCGAGGTCTCCGTTTGTGGCAGCAGCGGAGTGTAGCAGACAGCAATGCAAGAGCCTGATGTGATCTTAGTGACCAAGTTAAGTCTGCAGTATGTGAGTATTGAATGAAAGACTAACCGGGTGTGGAGCGTTGTAGTAATCAATCCGTATTAGGGACTTAGGCGGAAGTTACGAGTGCAAGTGGTGACCGCGGAGGTCAAGCGGTCTATGGGTATTGGAAGTGTATTTACCTAATAGAGTATGTAAATATGTTATTATTTGTCATAGTCTATTCTTTGTAATTAAATGACAAAACCCGACGGCCTTTAAATACCTTCCATATGTTCACTCATTGTGTTCCAGTACAAACCTAGTGGTACGCCTCAAGGGTCTGGTGTGTGTAGGAGTACACGGTGGTAGTAACGGTTGATGAGGCAAGGTGTTATGTGTTGTGTAATCGCTGTGTTCGGAATGAACCGGGGTTCAGCTTCAAGACAGTAGTCCTACTGATTGACAAGGGCAGAAGTTCTACTGTTTCACGAGGGGCAGTAGTCCTACAGCTTCACAAGAGCAGCCCCCTCCCCTTCCGGCCCGTTGGCGTCGTGAGGGGGCTTGGTGGACGGCTGCCGGAGTGTGATGCTCCGTTGGGCAGTCCTCTGTCCTTTTCTGGCCTTGCACTCCTGCTGCTGTCTTCTCCAATTGTGCCGGATCGCTTTTCCTTTTCCTTATGTTTCGTTTTTCTCCCCCCTCTTCTCCTATCTGCTTGTCGTTTCCTGCCGACCTTTTGCTTGTTTTGGATTATTTCTTTGGACTTCTTCTATTTTGATGCCCGGGTGCTTGAGGAGGCATACTCTTGCACCCGTAGAACTGTAGTACCCAACGTCTCGAGCGAGGGGAACCTTTTATTGTCAATCCCCCTTTCGTCGCTGAACCCGATCTCGACGGACTGACGGTTCTTAAGGTGGCGTTTGTGGGGCGTATACTCACGACGCACCCCTAGGGGGCCCCAGCATGATCGGCGATAGCTTCCTGTTGGGTGTCCTGCCTCTAATTGTGGCTCCATGGTGGGTATGGGGGCACATTCGTGGATGAATTTGTCACTTTTCGTCTCTATGTCGTTGAATGTTTCCGTTGTACCCTCTCAGGCTCGTGGGGTGGGCGACCAAGCCCCCGAGTCGGCCTGTATTGGAAGACCAGGCTCTGTAGCTCCCGCTGCGTTGGGCCCCGACCTTGCTCCTCCTTTGACCGTCCTGACTTCTTCCCCCAGCTCCCCTCCCTCCTCTGGGGTTGGGTCGAGCCTCCAGCCCCCGGTGGTGACCACTTCGTCCCCTGGTGTGGCTAAGTCTTTCGTTGTGACTACTGCGCCTTTTGACCCCTCTCTCTCTAGGGGTTCTCAACGCCGTTCGCGCCCCAACCGCACTCGCTCGATTCCTTCCCGTGCTGATGCGTATCAGGCCTTGTTTGGTCCTGCTTCATGGGCCAAATACTTTGATCTCCTCCCTCTTGATTCTGCGCCTCCTGACGATTTCTCCCTCCATCGGCATCTTGTAGATTCCGTGGATGCGTGTGTTACTTTCAACCCCACTCGTCTCGGTACACGTGTCGTTGCTGCTCCTTCTCAGGATGCGGCTTCCTGCTTGGCTGCCTTATCTTGCCTTGGCGAGATCCCTGTTTGGGTCTCCAAGAACGTTCAGATGAATTCCAGTGTTGGCACTATTCTCCTCCCACCCCATGTTGCAACCGGTGTTCGGAATCTGCAGGATTGCCACGATGATATTCGGCATATCCTTGATGCCCAAGGCCATTCTGTCCTCCAGGTTGACTCGTTTATTCGTCCCCCTCGTTGTCGTCGCCGTCAACCCCTTCGCGTTGTGAAGATCACCTTTGATGGTAGGACCCTTCCATCCTCTGTCATTCTTGCTGGTGCTAGGTGCTCTGTCCAGGAGTATATTCCTTCTCCTCGACTTTGTAATAAGTGCTGGAGGTTTGGGCATGGTGCCCTCCGCTGCTCTGGGACTGTCTCTCTCTGTCCTTTGTGTGGGAGTGAAGGTCACTCTAAGTCGGAGTGCACTTCTCCCCAAGCTCGCTGCCTCAACTGCGGTGAGGCCCATCCTACCTTCTCCCGTGCCTGTGTCCATTACAAGCTTGAGGCGGCCGTCCTTAACCTGAAGCACCGGGAGCGTTTGTCTTTTCCTGAGGCGAGGCGCCAGGTTCGCCGGCTCCCGCCTTATACTAACATCTCTTATGCTCGCGTGTTGCGCTCTTCCTCTCCTCGTCCTTCCCCCCTTCCTCAGACTCTCAACCGTTTCCGGGCCTTGGACCCTGATACGCCCACTGCCCCCTCCTCTGTTCCTTTGCGTTCTTTCCCGAGGGGTCCCCCTCCTGGTCCTCTGTCTGGGGTTCCCCTTCTTTCAACCCGGTCTGTCATGTCTCCTGTGTCTTCTTCCTCGTCCCCCTCCGATCCTCCTTCCCATCCTCTTCCTCCATCTATCGGCTCTCCCCACCGCCTGTCGGTGCGGGCGGATGTCCATCGCTCTCCTAACGGCCGTCGTGTGTGCTCTCGTTCGGCTTCTCCTGTTGAGACACTGGAATCCGTTGCCCGGTACGTAGTTGCTGGGACACCGGTCTCTTTAAGTCAGAAGCGTAAGCCTGGCTCCTCTCCTTCCTCTTCCCCGGCGGGTAAGAAGGCTTCGCTTTCTTACTTAGCTCCTACTTCTGGCTCTGTTACTCCTTCCCCTCCCGTTTCAGTGATTGCGCCCCCTGTTCCTGCTATAGAGGTTTCTTTGGCCCCTGCTTCCCTTTTGGTTGCTGCTCTTGCTGGGGTGCGCTCCCCTCTTTCTACTCCCCCTCTTCCTGCTGCTGTCCTTGACTGCTCCTCTCCGTTGTCTCCTCCTCTTCCTCCTCCTCCTCCGGACCCCGCCCGCCCACCTCTGATCTGTTCTCCCGTTTCCTTCCCTCCGTCTTTGCTCAGTTTACCCATGCCCCCTAACCCTGACTTTGCTGACCCTGATCTCGACCCTGATATTCTTTAACGTGCTCTGTTGCTCTTTCGCCTTTGTTTCTTCCTTGTTCTCTGTTTTTGTCCTTTCTCTTCTCGTCGTTTTCCATTCTTCAATGGAACGTTCGAGGTTATCACGCCAATTTCCTCGAACTCCAACTTCTGATTTCGCGGTTTTCGCCCCTTTGTGTCTGTCTCCAGGAGCCAATGCTTGGTGCTCGTCCTGGTCGTTTTCGTGGCTATTCCTTTCTCTCCCCCCCCCCCAGCCATTGCTGGGGCTTCTAATTCTTCTGCTCTCTTGATTCGTGCAGATGTTCCCTTTGTTCCTTTACTTTTTCCTTCGCCTCTCCATTGTTCTGCTGCTCGTATCTTTGTGGGGAAATGGTACACAGTTTGTTCCCTTTATCTCCCCCCGAGTGTCCCGCTCTCTCTTCCTGATTTGAAACACCTCCTAGACTCCTTGCCGGAGCCTGTGCTCCTGCTGGGTGACTTCAATTGTCGTCATTCTCTTTGGGGTGACGTTCTGACGAATACCCGGGGTCGCCTCCTTGAGCCGTTTCTCCTATCTTCTTCCCTGTCTCTTCTGAATTCTGGTGAGCCCACTCATTTGGACTCTCGGACTCGCACCCTTTCTTGTCTTGATCTTTCTCTCTGCTCTTCTTCTCTTTACTTAGATTTCACGTGGCAGGTTCTTGATGACCTCCATGGAAGTGATCATTTCCCCATCCTTGTTTCCTTTTTCTCTTTTCGCCCTTCCCTCTCTTTCCCTAGGTGGCAGTTAGCTAAGGCAGACTGGACCCTATTTACCCTCAGTGCTGCTCTCTCTGACCTCTCCCTTCTGCCTCTCTCTCGCGCTCTCCTCCTTTTTCATGACACTGTCTTCAACGCTGCCCTCCGCTCTATTCCTCGCTCTTCCTCTCGGGGTCCACGGAAGTGCGTTCCCTGGTGGAATGCGGACTGTGCTCGGGCTGTCCGCTGTAAGCGTGCAGCCTGGAAGAGACACCGCCGTAGGCAGACGACCGATTCTTTTCTTTTCTTTCGGAAAGCGAGTGCGGTGGCCCGTAGGGCCATCCGTACCGCTAAACGTGAATGTTGGGCATCTTATGTCTCAACAATTACGTCCGAAACCCCTCTGGCCCAGATCTGGAAGCGTATCCGCAAGATAGCGGGTAAGTTCGTTCCCGATGTTTCACCGGTCCTTCACCTCCATGATACTCTTGTGGTGGACCCGTTGCAGGTCGCTTCCGAACTGGGTTCCCACTTTTCTTCTGTTAGCTCTGGTCTTCATCTTCCCCAATCTTTCCTTCTTCGTAAACCTGTCCTTGAGTCTCGTCCTTTAGATTTCTGCACTCATCTTCAGCTTCCCTATAATGATCCCTTCTCTCTCTCTGAACTTCGTTCTGCCCTGGCCCTCTGCGGTTCTACGGCGGCGGGCTCCGATGGTATTCATTATGAGATGCTTCGCCATCTCCCTCCGAGCACGTCTCAGTATTTACTGAGTCTGTATAATCGGATCTGGGAGTCGTCGTCAGTCCCTGAGGACTGGCTCGATGCCGTTGTCCTCCCTGTTCGCAAACCGGGGTCTCTGGGTACTTCCCCTAAGGACTTTCGCCCAATTGCTCTCACAAGTTGTGTCTGCAAACTCTTTGAACGTATGGTTAACGTTCGTCTGATGTGGTTCCTGGAACACCATCACCTCCTCTCCCCTTCTCAATTTGGTTTCCGCAAGTGCCGCAGCACGACAGATGTCCTGGTGAACTTGGAGGTCTATATTCGTACTGCTTTTGGTGCGAAGACCTCCGTTGTTGCCGTCCTTTTTGACCTGGAAAAGGCTTACGACACCACTTGGCGTTATCATATCCTATCTCAACTTCATTCTTTTGGCCTTCGTGGTCATCTCCCTCTCTTTCTCCGCAGCTTCCTCTCTCATCGTTCCTTTCGGGTGCGCCTTGGTACCGCTCTCTCTCCCTCTTTTCAGCAATACGAAGGTGTGCCCCAGGGTAGTGTTCTGAGCACTACTCTTTTTCTGGTTGCCCTCAATGGTCTTCTTTCCTCTCTTCCTTCTGGTGTCTTCTCTGCTCTCTATGTCGATGATCTTACCCTTTGTTGTCAGGGTGATGATTCGCCTCTCCTTCAAGGCCGGCTTCAACTTGCAATTGATGCCGTGTCGTCTTGGGGGACAGATCATGGCTTCAAGTTCTCTACTTCTAAGACTTGTGTCATGACGTTTACGCGGAAACGGGTTGTTCTTCGTCCCTCTTTGTCACTTTATGGTCATTCCCTTGAATACAAAGATTCCGCGAAGCTTTTGGGGTTATTCCTTGACACTCGTTTGTCTTGGTCTCCCCATATCTCTTACCTCCGTGTTGAGTGCTCTAAGGCCCTTACCCTCCTTCGGGTCTTGTCCCATACTTCTTGGGGAGCAGATAGGCGCACTCTCCTTGCTTTACATTCCTCTCTCGTCCTGTCTAAGCTCGATTATGGTTGCCCTGCTTACTCGTCTGCTTCTCCTTCTACTCTTCGTCGTCTTGATGCTTTGCACCATACTGGGTTGCGCCTCAGTTCTGGTGCCTTTCGTTCGACTCCCATCCTTAGCTTGTATGTTGACACTGGCTTCCTGTCTCTCCAGGACCGCCGTGATCGCTACTGTCTTCGCTATCTTGCGCGGTCCTTGCAACATCCTTCCTCTCACCTCTGTCGTGCTTTAACTTTTTCCCCTCCTGCGGTTCCTGTTCCTCTTCACCACCTCCCTCTTTCTGTCCGGTTATCTCGCCTACAGGATTCTCTTTCCGTTCGTATTTCTGATGTTTCTCCTCGTGTTGTTCCTTCTTTGCCCCCGTGGAGGGTCCCTCTTCCGCGGTTTTGTACATCCTTGACCCGTATCACTAAAGCTTTTACCCCTCCTACAGTTCTAAAACGCCTTTTCCTCGAGCACTTTTCTTCTCACTCCCGCTCCGTTTCTGTCTTCACCGATGGGTCTAAGTCAGCGGACGGTGTTGGCTACTCTGTTGTTTTTCCTGATCGCACTTATATGTGTCGCTTGCCTCCGGAGACTAGCATCTTTACAGCGGAACTTTATGCTATTCTCTATGCTCTTCGTCTCCTGCTTTCTCGTTGTCAACCAACAACCTTTGTGGTTGTTGTTGACTCTCGTAGTGCCCTCATGGCTCTCGGGTCCTTTAATCCGGTTCATCCAGTAGTTGTCGAGATCCAGCATTGGCTGTTTCTTGTTCACAGTAAATTTAAGTCGGTTGAGTTTTGTTGGGTTCCCAGCCATATTGGTGTGTCTTTGAATGAGCGTGCGGATGCTGCCGCCAAGGAAGCTGTCCGCTCTTGTCCCATCTCTCGTAAAGGCATTCCGTATTCCGACTTTTACCCGGTTATCCATTCCTCAGTCCTTACCGTTGGCAGGCTTCTTGGTTGTCTGTTACTGGAAACAAGCTATGTACTCTTAAATGTTGTGTTTCCTCGTGGCCGTCCTCCTTCCACCGTAACCGGCAGTGGGAAACAGCTCTGGCGAGGTTGCGTATTGGCCATACTCGCTTAACCCATGGTCACTTGATGGAGCACCGCCCTGCTCCTTATTGTCCTAGTTGCATTGTCCCTCTTACGGTCGTGCATGTCCTTCTTGAATGTCCTGACTTCCAGGACGAGCGTGTGTCTTGCTTTCCGACCGCCCCTCGCGGTCACCTGTCCCTCGATAGCTTTCTTGGTGACTCGGATACTTTTGATATCGTTCGCCTTATGCGTTTTTGTTCTCGTATTGGCATCCTTGGTGATATTTAGCGCCCTCTGATTATTTTGCGTATTTGATGGTGCTACATAGCCTTCCCGGTTTGGTGCCTTCTTTTGATAATTACTTACTTACTTACTTCACAAGAGCAGTAGTCCTACAGCTTTACTAGGGCAGTAGTCCTACTGCTTTACTAGGGCAGTAGTCCTATTGATTCGCTAGGGACGTAGTCCTACAGCTTCGCAATGGGCAGTAGGCTTACTGCTTCACTCGGGCAGTAGTCCTACTGCTTCACTTGGGTAGTAGTCCTACTGCTACACTACGGTAGTAGTCCTACTGCTTCACTAGGGCAGTAGTCCCACTGCTTCACAAGGGCAGTAGTCCTACTGCTTCACTAGGTCAGTAGTCCTACTGCTTCAATAGGGGCAGTAGTCCTACTGCTTAACTAGGACAGAAGTCCGACTGCTTCACTAGGGCAGTAGTCCCACTGCTTCACTAGGGCAGTAGTCCCACTGGTTCACTAGGTGGCAGTAGTCCTACTGCTTCACTAGGGGTAGTAGTCCTACTGCTTTACGAGGGCAGTAGTCCCACTGCTTCACTAGGAAGGTAGTCCTACTGCTTCAGTACGACAGTGGTCCTACTGCTTCACTAGGGGCATTAGTCCTACTGCTTCACTAGGGCAGCAGAACTACTGCTTCACTACGGGCAGAAGTCCTACTGCTTCACTAGGGGCAGTGGTCCTACTGCTTCACTAGGACAGTAGTCCTACTGCTTCACTAGGGGAAGAAATCCTACTGCTTCACTAAGGAAGTAGTCCTACTGCTTCACTAGGGCAGTAGTCCTACTGATTGTCTAGGGCAGAAGACCTACTGCTTCACATGGGCAGTAGTCCTACTGCTTCACTAGGACAGTACTCCTACTGCTTCAATTGGGGCAGTAGTCCTACTGCTTAACTAGGACAGTAGTCCTACTGCTTCACTAGGGCAGTAGTCCCACTGCTTCACTAGGGCAGTAGTCCCACTGGTTCACTACGTGGCAGTAGTCCTACAGCTTCACTAGGACGGTAGTCCTACTGCTTCAGTAGGACAGTGGTCCTACTGCTTCACTACGGGCAGAAGTCCTACTGCTTCACTAGGGGCAGTGGTCCTACTGCTTCACTAGGACAGTAGTCCTACTGCATCACTAGGGGCAGAAATCCTACTGCTTCACTAGGTAAGTAGTCCTACTGCTTCACAAGAGCAGTAGTCCTACTGCTTTACTAGGGCAGTAGTCCTACTGATTCACTAGGGACGTAGTCCTACTGCTTCGCGACGGGCAGTAGTCCTACTGCTTCACTCAGGCAGTAGTCCTACTGCTTCATTCGGGTAGTAGTCATACTGCTTCACTAGTGCAGTAGTCCTACTGCTTCTCTAGGACAGTAGTCCTACTGCTTCACAAGGGCAATAGTCCTACTGCTTCACTAGGGGCAGTAGTCCTACTGCTTTACTAGGGCAGTAGTCATACTGCTTCACTAGGGGCAGTAGTCCAACTGCTTCACTTGGGCAGTAGTCCTACTGCTTGAGTAGAGCAGTAGTCCCACTGCTTCACTAGGGGCAGTAGTCCTACTGCTTTAATAATAATAAAGACAGTAGTCCTACTGCTTCACAAGGACAATAGTCCTACTGCTTCACTAGGGCAGTATTGCTAATATTTCACAAGGATAGTAAAAGTACTGCTTCACTAGGGACAGTAGTCTGACTGCATCACTAGGACAGTAGTCCTACTGCTTCACTAGGGCAGTAGTGCTTCTGATTCTCTAGGGCAGTAGACCTACTGCTGCACTAGGAACAGTAGTCCTACTGCTTCAATACGACAGTAGTCCTACTGCTTCACTAGAGCAGTAGTGCCACTGCTTCACTAAGGCAGTAGTCCTACTGATTGACTAGGGCAGTAGTCCTAAAGTTTTACTAGGGCAGTAGTCCTACTGCTTTACTAGGATAGTAGTCCTACTGATTCACTAGGGACGTAGTCCTACAGCTTCGCAAGGGGCAGTAGTCTTACTGCTTCACTCGGGCAGTAGTCCTACTGCTTCACTCGGGTAGTAGTCCTACTGCTACACTGGGGTAGTAGTCCTACTGCTTCACTAGGGCAGTAGTCCCTCTGCTTCACAAGGGCAGTAGTCCTACTGCTTCACTAGGGCAGTAGTCCAACTGCTTCAATAGGGGCAGTAGTCTTACTGCTTAACTAAGACAGTAGTCCGACTGCTTCACTAGGGCAGTAGTCCCACTGCTTCACTAGGGCAGTAGACCCACTTTTTCACTAGGTGGCAGTAGTCCTACTGCTTCACTAAGGGCAGTAGTCCTACTGCTTTACGAGGGCAGTATTCCCACTGCTTCACTCGGACGGTAGTCCTACTGCTTCAGTAGGACAGTGGTCCTACTGCTTCACTAGGGGCAGTAGTCCTACTGCTTCACTAGGGCAGTAAAACTATTGCTTCACTACGGGTAGAAATCCTACTGCTTCAATAGGGGCAGTGGTCCAACTGCTTCACTAGGACAGTAGTCCTACTGCTCTACTAGGGGCAAAAATCCTACTGCTTCACTAGGTAAGTAGTCCTACTGCTTCACTAGGGGCAGTAGTCCTACTGCTTCACTATGGCAGCAGTCCTACTGGTTCACTATAGGGCAGTAGTCCTACTGCTTCACTAGGGGCAATAGTCCTGCTGCTTCACTAGGGGCAGAAGTCCTACTGCTTCACTTGAGGCAGTAATCCTACTGCTTCACCAGGGGCAGTAGTCCTACTGCTTCTCTAGGGCAGTAGTCCCACTGCTTCGCTAGGACAGTAGACCTACTGCTACACTAGGGACAGTAGTCCTACAGCTTCACTACGGGCTGTAGTCATAATGCTTCACTAGGGCAGTAGTCCTGCTTCACTAGCGGCAGTAATTCAACTGCTTCACTACGGCAGTGGTCCTACTGCTTCACTAGGGCAGTAGTCCTACTGCTTCACTATGGGCATTAGTCCTACTGCCTCATTAGGGCAGTAGTCCCACTGCTACCCTAGGGCGGTAGACCTACTGCTACACTAGGGCAGTAGTCCTACTGCTTCACTAGGGGAAGTAGTTCAAGTGCTTCACCTGGGCAGTAGTCCTACTGCTTCACTAGAGCAATAGTCCCACTGCTTCAATAGGGGCAGTAGTCCTACTGGTTTACTAGGGCAGTAGTCCCACTGCTTCAATAGGGGCAGTAGTCCCACTGGTTTACTAGGGCAGTAGACCCACTGCTTCACTAGGACGGTAGTCCTACTGTTTCACTAGGGCAGTAGTCCTACTGCTTGTCAAGGGGCAGTAGTCCTACTGCTTCACTAGGGCAGTAGTCCTACTGCTTCACTAGTGCAGTATTCCTACTGCTTCACTATGGTAGTAGTCCTACTGCTTCACTATGGCAGTAGTTCTACTGCTTCACTAGTGCATTTGACCTACTGCTTCACTAGAGCAGCAGTCCTACTGCTTCATTAGGGGTAGTAGTCCCACTGCTTCACTAGGACAGTAGTTCTACTACTTCACTAGGACAGTAGTCCTACTGCTTCACTAGAGCAGCAGTCCTACTGCTTCACTAGGGGCAGTAGTCCTACTGCTTCACTGGGCAGTAGTCCTACTGCTTCACTAGGGCAGTAGTGCTACTGTTTCACTAGGGCAGTAGTCCTACTGTCAGTCAGGTGCAGTAACAGTGAGAGGTTGTGTTAGCTGGAGCTCCGATTCTAGTAACATTATTATTGCAATAATGGAAGGATTTGGTGAGTCAGGTTTGAGCTCTGAGAGCAGAGATGGATTCCGTACGGGAGGAGGTACGACGGCTGAGACTTCGGGAGGAAACGAAGGGGGAGACCAGTGTTGACGGGACCTCATTAAGAAGACCTCGTCTTGGCAAGTTGTGAAAGACAGTGGTCTTAAGAAGACCTTGGCAAAACCGACAACTAACAGCCTACACCTAAGGACTTTTAACGCATTTGACGTATTAGAGGACGAGTGCTGTGGTGAACCTGTTGTTCAGCGAGGAGGCAATGACAAAGTAACGAGGAGCATTGAAGCGCAGGTCCCTCAAACTGCTCGAAAGGAAAAGGGAGAATCGAAGCGAATTTTGGTTGTGGGAGATTCCCAGGTGAGGTATTTAGACAGAACGTTTTGTGCCAGAGATAGGGGGAACAGATTAATGGTTTGCTATCCAGGAGCTGGAATTGGTGATATTGTTGGAAACATGAATGATATAATGACAGGAAATGGGAACAAACCCATTATTTGTATTTGTGCAGGGGGTAATGATGTTGGACGAGTTAGGAGTGAGGAACTAATACAGAGATTCAGGACAGCCATTGAATTAGTTAGGAGCAAGGGAGGAATCCCGATCATATGTGGCATTCTTCCAAGAAAGGGAGTGGGAAATGAATGGATGTCGAGGGCAATTGGTGTCAATTGCCGGCTGGAAAGATATTGCAAATCAAATGCAATATCTTTCATAGACAACTGGGAACACTTCTATGGAAGAAATGAAATGTATGCTCGTGATGGGGTGCATCTATCGAGAGCTGGGGTTGTTGCTGTTGCGAACTCGTTGGAAGAAGTGGTTAGAGGTGTTTGTTTGGGTTTAAACTGTTAGTAGATAGAGGTATGGGAATTGATTTGGAGGAAGGAGATAATAAAAGTATGTGTTTGTGGGAGAAAGGAATTGGCAAAATGATCAGGGAAAGAGGAGGGCCTCAAAATAAAAATTCACTTAGGGTATATTACACTAACAGTAGAAGTCTAAGAAATAAAATTAACGAATTAAATGCTCTTGTCTGCACAGAAAAAATAGATATTACTGCACTTACCGAAACATGGATGAATGTAGAAAATAGAGAACTATTAGCTGAATATCAAATAAATGGATTTAAACTATTTCACACATATAGATATATTAGACGAGGAGGGGGAGTAGCCATATATGTTAGGGACAATTTGAAATGTAGTCTCAAAGAGGGAATCAAAACTGAGTCACACACAGAAACTATTTGGATAGAATTATACGAAAAAGCAAATAATATTATAATAGGAGTTATATATAGGCCACCAAATTTAGACAGAATGGAAGCAAAGCATCTATGGGATGAAATATCTAGAGCATCTAGATCTAAAAGTATTTACGTCATGGGTGACTTTAATTTTAGTGGAATAAACTGGTTGAACAAAACAGGGAATAGTGAAGCAGAAGATTTTCTAGAATTAATTGACGATTGCTTTCTTACGCAACACATTAAGGAACCAACACGGGAAAAAAATATTTTAGATTTAGTGTTAACTAACAGGGAAACACAAATTAATGACATCGAAATAGGGAATGAGCTAGGGAACAGTGATCACAAAGAAATCAGATTTAGCATAGAATGGAATAGACCTGTAGGAGAAAATTCTGTTAAAGTGCCAGATTTTCGAAAAGCTGATTTTAATAGCCTAAGAAATTTTTGGGGTCAAATTGATTGGAAAGTCTTGGGTATGGGGTGGGGGCCGGTCTTGGAGCGAGACATAAACCCAGCGATAGGTGACGTAAATGGGGATTTCGATGTGGATTCAATATATAACTTATTTAAGAATATTCTAAACAAAGCACAGGATCGTAGTATACCATACAAATTGAATAGATCGAATACTAATGACCCAAAGTGGATAACAAAGAATTTGAAGAACCTTATAGGTAAAAAGAGAGCTTGATACAAAAGGATTAAAAATGGGAAGGTCACTTTAGAACAGGAATTCGTACAACTGGTTAGAAATGTTAAAAAAGAGATAAGGAAAGCAAAAAGAAACTATGAAGTTCGCATAGCAGGGCAAGCAAAGACAAATCCTAAAGTTTTTTTTTCAGTTATATCGTACTAAGACTAGGGAAAGGATAGGTATATTAAAAACTGAGACAGGTCAAATAACAGATAGTGATGAAAAGATGAGTAGTATTTTTAATAAATATTTTGTATCTGTATTTACTAAAGAGGAACTTAACAATATGCCTTCAGCCGAACAAGTCTATGTGGGTGGGGACGAGGACAGGTTGACGAGTTTAGCAGTTACCAGGGAGGATGTTCTTAAACAAATAGTAAAACTCAAACCAAACAAATCCCCAGGGCCGGATGAAGTGTTTGTCAGGGTGCTTAAAGAATGCAAAGAGGAGCTTTGTGACCCACTGTCGACTATATTTAATAAATTAATAGAGTCAGGCAGAGTGCCAGAGTTTTGGAAAGTTGCTAATGTGATACCAGTTTTTAAGAAAGGAGATAGATCACTTGCGTCTAACTATCGACCAATTAGCCTAACGTCTATTGTGGGAAAGTTACTCGAATCTATAATAGCAAATAAAATTCGTCTTCATCTTGAAAAACATAAATTAATAATTGAGTCGCAACATGGTTTTATAAATGGCCGTTTGTGTTTAACAAATTTGTTATCTTTTTATTCTAGCATAGTTGAGGCAGTTGATAGTGGTAAGGATTGTGATGTTGTGTACCTTGACTTTAGCAAAGCTTTTGATACAGTGCCACATGAAAGACTGATTAAAAAGATAGAGTCTCATGGTATTGGGGGTGCTATATTAAGCTGGATTAGGGCATGGCTATACCAAAGGAAACAGAGAGTTAGTATAAATTGAGTCAAGTCAGAGTGGGAAAATGTTGTAAGTGGAGTGCCTCAAGGCTCTGTCCTGGGACCTCTGTTGTTTATAATATATATAAATGATTTAGATTCAGGTTTGAGTAGCAACATTTGCAAATTTGCCCATGATACGAAAATCGGTAAGGAAATTAATTCGGAGGAGGACTCACTATCACTTCAAGTTGATCTAGATAGGGTTTTGAAATGGTCAAAGGATTGGCAGATGCAGTTTAATGCTGATAAATGTAAAGTTCTGAGGTTAGGTAATGATGATAGAGTTACAAGATACGAGCTATATGGTGTTGAGATTGCAAAGTCGGATTGCGAAAGGGATCTGGGAGTTATGATTAGTAAGAATTTAAAACAAAAGGATCAATGCATAAATGTTTGTAATAAGGCAAATCGGACACTTGGATTTATTAATCGCAGCGTTAGTAACAAGACACCTGGTGTGGTTCTCAAGCTATATCTTGCTCTAGTTAGACCCCATTTAGATTATGCAGTTCAGTTTTGGTCGCCATATTATAGAATGGATATAAATTCCCTTGAACGTGTTCAGCGTAGGATGACTAAGTTAATTCCCCAAATTAGAAATCTTTCATATGAAGAAAGATTAACAAAGCTTAAGTTGCATTCACTGGAAAGGCGAAGAGATAGGGGTGACATGATAAAGGTTTACAAGTGGGTGAATGGACATAACAAAGGGGATATTAAGAGGGTATTAAAAGTATCAACACAAGACAGAGCACGAAACAATGGGTATCAAAAGGGCAGTAGTCATACTGCTTCACTGAGGCAGTAGTCCTACTGCTTCACTGGGGACAGTAGTCCTACTGCTAACCTAGGGCAGTAGTCCCACTGCTTCACTAGGATGGTAGAACTATTCCTTCACTAGGGTCAGTAGTCCTACTGCTTCACTAGAGCAGTAGTCCCACTGCTTCTCCAGGGAAGTAGTCCTACTGCTTCACTAGGGCAGTAGTCCTACTGCTTCAACAGGACGGTAGAACTATTGCTTCACTAGGGGCAGTAGTCCTACTGCTTTACTAGGGCAGTAGTCTTACTGCTTCACTAGGGGCAGTAGCTATACTGCTTTACTAGGGCAGTAGTCCTACTGCTTCACTAGGGCAGTAGTCCCACTTCTTCTCCAGGGAAGTAGTCCTTCTGCTTCACTAGGGCAGTAGTCCTACTGCTTATCAAGGGCAGTAGTTCTACTGCTTCACAAGGGCAGTAGTCCTACTGCTTCACTTAGGTAGTACACCTACTGCTTCACTAGGTCAGAAGTTCCACTGCTTCGCTAAGGCAGTAGTCCTATTGCTCCACAAGGGCAGTAGTCCTACTGCTTCATTACAGGCAGTAGTCCTACTGCTTCAATAGGGGCAGTAGTTCTACTGCTTCACTAGGGCATTAGTCCTACTGCTTCACTAGGACAGTAGTCGTACTGCTTCTCAGGGCAGTAGTCGTACTGCTTCGCAAAGGCAGTATTCCTACTGTTTCACTAGGGGATTAGTCCTACTGCTTAACTTGGGGCAGTAGTCCTACTTCTTCACTAGGGTAGTAGTCCTACTGCTTCCCTACAGGCAGTAATCTTACTGCTTCACTACGGGCAGAAGTCCTATTGCTTTACAAGGGCAGTAGTCCTACTGCTTCACTAAGGCAGTAGTCCTATTGCTCCACTAGGGCAGTAGTCCTTCTGCTTCAATTAGGGGCAGTAGTCCTTCTGCTTCACTAGGGCTGTAGTCCTACTGCTTCACTAGGACCATAGTCCTACTGCTTCACAGGGGCAGTAGTCGTACTGCTTCACAAGGGAAGTAGTCCTACTGCTTCACTAGGGAATTAGGCCTACTGCTTCACTAGGGGCAGTAGTCCTACTGCTTCACTAGGGACAGTAGTCCTACTGCTTCCCTAGGGCAGTAGACCCACAGCTTCACTAGGACGGTAGAACTATTGCTTCACTAGGGGCAGTAGTCCTACTGCTTTACTAGGACAGTAGTCTTACTGCTTCACTAGGGGCAAAAGTCCTACTGCTTCACTAGGGGCAGTAGTCCTACTGCTTTACTAGGGCAGTAGTTTTACTGCTTCACAAGGGCAGTAGTTCTACTGCTTCATTAGGGCGGTAGACCTCGTGCTTCACTAGGGCAGTAGTCCTACTGCTTCACTTGGGCAGTAGACCTACTGCTTCACTAGGTCAGAAGTTCCACTGCTTCACTAGGGCAGTAGTCCCACTGCTTCACTATGGTAGTAGTCCTACGCCGTCACTAGGGCTGTAGACACACTGCTTTACTAGGGCATTAGTCCTACTGCTTCACTAGGGCAGCAGAACTACTGCTTCACTACGGGCAGAAGTCCTACTGCTTCACTAGGGGCAGTGGTCCTACTGCTTCACTAGGACAGTAGTCCTACTGCTTCACTAGGGGAAGAAATCCTACTGCTTCACTAAGGAAGTAGTCCTACTGCTTCACTAGGGCAGTAGTCCTACTGATTGTCTAGGGCAGAAGACCTACTGCTTCACATGGGCAGTAGTCCTACTGCTTCACTAGGACAGTACTCCTACTGCTTCAATTGGGGCAGTAGTCCTACTGCTTAACTAGGACAGTAGTCCTACTGCTTCACTAGGGCAGTAGTCCAACTGCTTCACTAGGGCAGTAGTCCCACTGGTTCACTACGTGGCAGTAGTCCTACAGCTTCACTAGGGGCAGTAGTCCTACTGCTTTACGAGGGCAGTAGTCCCACTGCTTCACTAGGACGGTAGTCCTACTGCTTCAGTAGGACAGTGGTCCTACTGCTTCACTACGGGCAGAAGTCCTACTGCTTCACTAGGGGCAGTGGTCCTACTGCTTCACTAGGACAGTAGTCCTTCTGCATCACTAGGGGCAGAAATCCTACTGCTTCACTAGGTAAGTAGTCCTACTGCTTCACAAGAGCAGTAGTCCTACTGCTTTACTAGGGCAGTAGTCCTACTGATTCACTAGGGACGTAGTCCTACTGCTTCGCGACGGGCAGTAGTCCTACTGCTTCACTCAGGCAGTAGTCCTACTGCTTCATTCGGGTAGTAGTCATACTGCTTCACTAGTGCAGTAGTCCTACTGCTTCTCTAGGACAGTAGTCCTACTGCTTCACAAGGGCAATAGTCCTACTGCTTCACTAGGGGCAGTAGTCCTACTGCTTTACTAGGGCAGTAGTCATACTGCTTCACTAGGGGCAGTAGTCCAACTGCTTCACTTGGGCAGTAGTCCTACTGCTTGAGTAGAGCAGTAGTCCCACTGCTTCACTAGGGGCAGTAGTCCTACTGCTTTAATAATAATAAAGACAGTAGTCCTACTGCTTCACAAGGACAATAGTCCTACTGCTTCACAAGGACAATAGTCCTACTGCTTCACTAGGGCAGTATTGCTAATATTTCACAAGGATAGTAAAAGTACTGCTTCACTAGGGACAGTAGTCTGACTGCATCACTAGGACAGTAGTCCTACTGCTTCACTAGGGCAGTAGTGCTTCTGATTCTCTAGGGCAGTAGACCTACTGCTGCACTAGGAACAGTAGTCCTACTGCTTCAATACGACAGTAGTCCTACTGCTTCACTAGAGCAGTAGTGCCACTGCTTCACTAAGGCAGTAGTCCTACTGATTGACTAGGGCAGTAGTCCTAAAGTTTTACTAGGGCAGTAGTCCTACTGCTTTACTAGGATAGTAGTCCTACTGATTCACTAGGGACGTAGTCCTACAGCTTCGCAAGGGGCAGTAGTCTTACTGCTTCACTCGGGCAGTAGTCCTACTGCTTCACTCGGGTAGTAGTCCTACTGCTACACTGGGGTAGTAGTCCTACTGCTTCACTAGGGCAGTAGTCCCTCTGCTTCACAAGGGCAGTAGTCCTACTGCTTCACTAGGGCAGTAGTCCAACTGCTTCAATAGGGGCAGTAGTCTTACTGCTTAACTAAGACAGTAGTCCGACTGCTTCACTAGGGCAGTAGTCCCACTGCTTCACTAGGGCAGTAGACCCACTTTTTCACTAGGTGGCAGTAGTCCTACTGCTTCACTAGGGGCAGTAGTCCTACTGCTTTACGAGGGCAGTATTCCCACTGCTTCACTAGGACGGTAGTCCTACTGCTTCAGTAGAACAGTGGTCCTACTGCTTCACTAGGGGCAGTAGTCCTACTGCTTCACTAGGGCAGTAAAACTATTGCTTCACTACGGGTAGAAATCCTACTGCTTCAATAGGGGCAGTGGTCCAACTGCTTCACTAGGACAGTAGTCCTACTGCTCTACTAGGGGCAAAAATCCTACTGCTTCACTAGGTAAGTAGTCCTACTGCTTCACTAGGGGCAGTAGTCCTACTGCTTCACTATGGCAGCAGTCCTACTGGTTCACTATAGGGCAGTAGTCCTACTGCTTCACTAGGGGCAATAGTCCTGCTGCTTCACTAGGGGCAGAAGTCCTACTGCTTCACTAGAGGCAGTAATCCTACTGCTTCACCAGGGGCAGTAGTCCTACTGCTTCTCTAGGGCAGTAGTCCCACTGCTTCGCTAGGACAGTAGACCTACTGCTACACTAGGGACAGTAGTCCTACAGCTTCACTACGGGCTGTAGTCATAATGCTTCACTAGGGCAGTAGTCCTGCTTCACTAGCGGCAGTAATTCAACTGCTTCACTACGGCAGTGGTCCTACTGCTTCACTAGGGCAGTAGTCCTACTGCTTCACTATGGGCATTAGTCCTACTGCCTCATTAGGGCAGTAGTCCCACTGCTACCCTAGGGCGGTAGACCTACTGCTACACTAGGGCAGTAGTCCTACTGCTTCACTAGGGGAAGTAGTTCAACTGCTTCACCTGGGCAGTAGTCCTACTGCTTCACTAGAGCAATAGTCCCACTGCTTCAATAGGGGCAGTAGTCCTACTGGTTTACTAGGGCAGTAGTCCCACTGCTTCAATAGGGGCAGTAGTCCTACTGGTTTACTAGGGCAGTAGTCCCACTGCTTCACTAGGACGGAAGTCCTACTGTTTCACTAGGGCAGTAGTCCTACTGCTTGTCAAGGGGCAGTAGTCCTACTGCTTCACTAGGGCAGTAGTCCTACTGCTTCACTAGTGCAGTATTCCTACTGCTTCACTATGGTAGTAGTCCTACTGCTTCACTATGGCAGTAGTTCTACTGCTTCACTAGTGCATTTGACCTACTGCTTCACTAGAGCAGCAGTCCTACTGCTTCATTAGGGGTAGTAGTCCCACTGCTTCACTAGGACAGTAGTTCTACTACTTCACTAGGACAGTAGTCCTACTGCTTCACTAGAGCAGCAGTCCTACTGCTTCACTAGGGGCAGTAGTCCTACTGCTTCACTGGGCAGTAGTCCTACTGCTTCACTAGGGCAGTAGTGCTACTGTTTCACTAGGGCAGTAGTCCTACTGTCAGTCAGGTGCAGTAACAGTGAGAGGTTGTGTTAGCTGGAGCTCCGATTCTAGTAACATTATTATTGCAATAATGGAAGGATTTGGTGAGTCAGGTTTGAGCTCTGAGAGCAGAGATGGATTCCGTACGGGAGGAGGTACGACGGCTGAGACTTCGGGAGGAAACGAAGGGGGAGACCAGTGTTGACGGGACCTCATTAAGAAGACCTCGTCTTGGCAAGTTGTGAAAGACAGTGGTCTTAAGAAGACCTTGGCAAAACCGACAACTAACAGCCTACACCTAAGGACTTTTAACGCATTTGACGTATTAGAGGACGAGTGCTGTGGTGAACCTGTTGTTCAGCGAGGAGGCAATGACAAAGTAACGAGGAGCATTGAAGCGCAGGTCCCTCAAACTGCTCGAAAGGAAAAGGGAGAATCGAAGCGAATTTTGGTTGTGGGAGATTCCCAGGTGAGGTATTTAGACAGAACGTTTTGTGCCAGAGATAGGGGGAACAGATTAATGGTTTGCTATCCAGGAGCTGGAATTGGTGATATTGTTGGAAACATGAATGATATAATGACAGGAAATGGGAACAAACCCATTATTTGTATTTGTGCAGGGGGTAATGATGTTGGACGAGTTAGGAGTGAGGAACTAATACAGAGATTCAGGACAGCCATTGAATTAGTTAGGAGCAAGGGAGGAATCCCGATCATATGTGGCATTCTTCCAAGAAAGGGAGTGGGAAATGAATGGATGTCGAGGGCAATTGGTGTCAATTGCCGGCTGGAAAGATATTGCAAATCAAATGCAATATCTTTCATAGACAACTGGGAACACTTCTATGGAAGAAATGAAATGTATGCTCGTGATGGGGTGCATCTATCGAGAGCTGGGGTTGTTGCTGTTGCGAACTCGTTGGAAGAAGTGGTTAGAGGTGTTTGTTTGGGTTTTAACTGTTAGTAGATAGAGGTATGGGAATTGATTTGGAGGAAGGAGATAATAAAAGTATGTGTTTGTGGGAGAAAGGAATTGGCAAAATGATCAGGGAAAGAGGAGGGCCTCAAAATAAAAATTCACTTAGGGTATATTACACTAACAGTAGAAGTCTAAGAAATAAAATTAACGAATTAAATGCTCTTGTCTGCACAGAAAAAATAGATATTACTGCACTTACCGAAACATGGATGAATGTAGAAAATAGAGAACTATTAGCTGAATATCAAATAAATGGATTTAAACTATTTCACACAGATAGATATATTAGACGAGGAGGGGGAGTAGCCATATATGTTAGGGACAATTTGAAATGTAGTCTCAAAGAGGGAATCAAAACTGAGTCACACACAGAAACTATTTGGATAGAATTATACGAAAAAGCAAATAATATTATAATAGGAGTTATATATAGGCCACCAAATTTAGACAGAATGGAAGCAAAGCATCTATGGGATGAAATATCTAGAGCATCTAGATCTAAAAGTATTTACGTCATGGGTGACTTTAATTTTAGTGGAATAAACTGGTTGAACAAAACAGGGAATAGTGAAGCAGAAGATTTTCTAGAATTAATTGACGATTGCTTTCTTACGCAACACATTAAGGAACCAACACGGGAAAAAAATATTTTAGATTTAGTGTTAACTAACAGGGAAACACAAATTAATGACATCGAAATAGGGAATGAGCTAGGGAACAGTGATCACAAAGAAATCAGATTTAGCATAGAATGGAATAGACCTGTAGGAGAAAATTCTGTTAAAGTGCCAGATTTTCGAAAAGCTGATTTTAATAGCCTAAGAAATTTTTGGGGTCAAATTGATTGGAAAGTCTTGGGTATGGGGTGGGGGCCGGTCTTGGAGCGAGACATAAACCCAGCGATAGGTGACGTAAATGGGGATTTCGATGTGGATTCAATATATAACTTATTTAAGAATATTCTAAACAAAGCACAGGATCGTAGTATACCATACAAATTGAATAGATCGAATACTAATGACCCAAAGTGGATAACAAAGAATTTGAAGAACCTTATAGGTTAAAAGAGAGCTTGATACAAAAGGATTAAAAATGGGGAGGTCACTTTAGAACAGGAATTCGTACAACTGGTTAGAAATGTTAAAAAAGAGATAAGGAAAGCAAAAAGAAACTATGAAGTTCGCATAGCAGGGCAAGCAAAGACAAATCCTAAAGTTTTTTTTTCAGTTATATCGTACTAAGACTAGGGAAAGGATAGGTATATTAAAAACTGAGACAGGTCAAATAACAGATAGTGATGAAAAGATGAGTAGTATTTTTAATAAATATTTTGTATCTGTATTTACTAAAGAGGAACTTAACAATATGCCTTCAGCCGAACAAGTCTATGTGGGTGGGGACGAGGACAGGTTGACGAGTTTAGCAGTTACCAGGGAGGATGTTCTTAAACAAATAGTAAAACTCAAACCAAACAAATCCCCAGGGCCGGATGAAGTGTTTGTCAGGGTGCTTAAAGAATGCAAAGAGGAGCTTTGTGACCCACTGTCGACTATATTTAATAAATTAATAGAGTCAGGCAGAGTGCCAGAGTTTTGGAAAGTTGCTAATGTGATACCAGTTTTTAAGAAAGGAGATAGATCACTTGCGTCTAACTATCGACCAATTAGCCTAACGTCTATTGTGGGAAAGTTACTCGAATCTATAATAGCAAATACAATTCGTCTTCATCTTGAAAAACATAAATTAATAATTGAGTCGCAACATGGTTTTATAAATGGCCGTTTGTGTTTAACAAATTTGTTATCTTTTTATTCTAGCATAGTTGAGGCAGTTGATAGTGGTAAGGATTGTGATGTTGTGTACCTTGACTTTAGCAAAGCTTTTGATACAGTGCCACATGAAAGACTGATTAAAAAGATAGAGTCTCATGGTATTGGGGGTGCTATATTAAGCTGGATTAGGGCATGGCTATACCAAAGGAAACAGAGAGTTAGTATAAATTGAGTCAAGTCAGAGTGGGAAAATGTTGTAAGTGGAGTGCCTCAAGGCTCTGTCCTGGGACCTCTGTTGTTTATAATATATATAAATGATTTAGATTCAGGTTTGAGTAGCAACATTTGCAAATTTGCCCATGATACGAAAATCGGTAAGGAAATTAATTCGGAGGAGGACTCACTATCACTTCAAGTTGATCTAGATAGGGTTTTGAAATGGTCAAAGGATTGGCAGATGCAGTTTAATGCTGATAAATGTAAAGTTCTGAGGTTAGGTAATGATGATAGAGTTACAAGATACGAGCTATATGGTGTTGAGATTGCAAAGTCGGATTGCGAAAGGGATCTGGGAGTTATGATTAGTAAGAATTTAAAACAAAAGGATCAATGCATAAATGTTTGTAATTAGGCAAATCGGACACTTGGATTTATTAATCGCAGCGTTAGTAACAAGACACCTGGTGTGGTTCTCAAGCTATATCTTGCTCTAGTTAGACCCCATTTAGATTATGCAGTTCCGTTTTGGTCGCCATATTATAGAATGGATATAAATTCCCTTGAACGTGTTCAGCGTAGGATGACTAAGTTAATTCCCCAAATTAGAAATCTTTCATATGAAGAAAGATTAACAAAGCTTAAGTTGCATTCACTGGAAAGGCGAAGAGATAGGGGTGACATGATAAAGGTTTACAAGTGGGTGAATGGACATAACAAAGGGGATATTAAGAGGGTATTAAAAGTATCAACACAAGACAGAGCACGAAACAATGGGTATCAAAAGGGCAGTAGTCATACTGCTTCACTGAGGCAGTAGTCCTACTGCTTCACTGGGGACAGTAGTCCTACTGCTAACCTAGGGCAGTAGTCCCACTGCTTCACAAGGATGGTAGAACTATTCCTTCACTAGGGTCAGTAGTCCTACTGCTTCACTAGAGCAGTAGTCCCACTGCTTCTCCAGGGAAGTAGTCCTACTGCTTCACTAGGGCAGTAGTCCTACTGCTTCAACAGGACGGTAGAACTATTGCTTCACTAGGGGCAGTAGTCCTACTGCTTTACTTAGGTAGTACACCTACTGCTTCACTAGGTCAGAAGTTCCACTGCTTCGCTAAGGCAGTAGTCCTATTGCTCCACAAGGGCAGTAGTCCTACTGCTTCACTTAGGTAGTACACCTACTGCTTCACTAGGTCAGAAGTTCCACTGCTTCGCTAAGGCAGTAGTCCTATTGCTCCACAAGGGCAGTAGTCCTACTGCTTCATTACAGGCAGTAGTCCTACTGCTTCAATAGGGGCAGTAGTTCCACTGCTTCACTAGGGCATTAGTCCTACTGCTTCACTAGGACAGTAGTCGTACTGCTTCTCAGGGCAGTAGTCGTACTGCTTCGCAAAGGCAGTATTCCTACTGTTTCACTAGGGGATTAGTCCTACTGCTTAACTTGGGGCAGTAGTTCTACTTCTTCACTAGGGTAGTAGTCCTACTGCTTCCCTACAGGCAGTAATCTTACTGCTTCACTACGGGCAGAAGTCCTATTGCTTTACAAGGGCAGTAGTCCTACTGCTTCACTAAGGCAGTAGTCCTATTGCTCCACTAGGGCAGTAGTCCTTCTGCTTCAATTAGGGGCAGTAGTCCTTCTGCTTCACTAGGGCTGTAGTCCTACTGCTTCACTAGGACCATAGTCCTACTGCTTCACAGGGGCAGTAGTCGTACTGCTTCACAAGGGAAGTAGTCCTACTGCTTCACTAGGGAATTAGGCCTACTGCTTCACTAGGGGCAGTAGTCCTACTGCTTCACTAGGGACAGTAGTCCTACTGCTTCCCTAGGGCAGTAGACCCACAGCTTCACTAGGACGGTAGAACTATTGCTTCACTAGGGGCAGTAGTCCTACTGCTTTACTAGGACAGTAGTCTTACTGCTTCACTAGGGGCAAAAGTCCTACTGCTTCACTAGGGGCAGTAGTCCTACTGCTTTACTAGGGCAGTAGTTTTACTGCTTCACAAGGGCAGTAGTTCTACTGCTTCATTAGGGCGGTAGACCTCGTGCTTCACTAGGGCAGTAGTCCTACTGCTTCACTTGGGCAGTAGACCTACTGCTTCACTAGGTCAGAAGTTCCACTGCTTCACTAGGGCAGTAGTCCCACTGCTTCACTATGGTAGTAGTCCTACGCCGTCACTAGGGCTGTAGACACACTGCTTTACTAGGGCAGTAGTCCTACTGCTTCACTAGGGCAGAAGTCCTACTGCTTCACTAGGGCAGTAGTCCTACTGCTTCTCTAGGGTCAGTATTCCTTCTGCTTCACAAGGGCAGTAGTCTTACTTCTTCAATAGGGGCAGCAATCCTACTGCTTCCTTAGGGCAGTGGTCCTTCTGCTTCACTAGGGCAGTAGTCGTTCTGTTTCACAAGGGCAGTAGTCGCACTGCTGCACTAGGGGATTATTCCTGCTGCTTCATTAGGGGCATTAGTCCTATTGCTTCACCTGGGCAGTAGTCCTACTGCTTCCCTAGGGGCAGTAATCCTACTGCTTCACTAGGGGCAGTAGTCCTACTGTTTTACAAGGGCATTAGTCCTAC
The DNA here is from genome assembly GCF_040958095.1 of Procambarus clarkii. Taxonomy (NCBI): domain Eukaryota; kingdom Metazoa; phylum Arthropoda; class Malacostraca; order Decapoda; family Cambaridae; genus Procambarus; species Procambarus clarkii. The sequence continues at coordinate 21,869,735 of NC_091199.1, forward strand.
TACTTAACTCAGGCAGTTGTCCTACTGCTTCACTAGGGCAGTAGTCCCACTGCTTCACTAGGGCAGTAGTCCTACTTCTTCGCTAGGGCAGTAGTTCTACTGCTTCTTTAGCGGCGTAGACATACACCTTCACTAGAGCAGTAGTCCTACTGCTTCACTAGGGCAGTAGTCCTACTGCTTTACTAGGGCAGTAGTCCTACTGCTTCACTAGGGGCAGTAGTCCTACTGCTTCAATAGGGTCAGTAGTCCTACTGCTTCACAAAGTCAGTAGTCCTACTGCTTCACTGAGGCAGTAGTCCTAAAGCTTCACTAGGGCAGTAGTCCTGCAGCTTCACTATGGCATTAGTCCTACTGTTCACTAGGGGCAGTAGTCCTACTGCATCACTAGGGCAGTAGTCTTACTGCTTCACTAAGGGCAGTAGTCCTACTGCTTCACTAGGGCAGTAGTCCTACTGCTTCACTTAGCCAGTAGACCTACTGATTAACTAGGGCAGTAGTTCTAGTGCTTCACTAGGGGCAGTAGTCCTACTGTTTCACTTGGGTCAGTAGTCCTACTGCTTCACTAGGGCAATAGTCCTACTGCTTCACTTAGGCAGAAGACCTACTGCTTCACTTAGGCAGTAGTCCTACTGCTTCACTAGGGACAGTAGTCCTATTGCTTCCCCTAGGGCAGTAGTCCCACTGCTTCACTAGGACGGTAGAACTATTGCTTCACTAGGGCAGTAGTCCTACTGCTTCACTTAGGCAGTAGACCTTCTGATTCACTAGGGCTGTAGTCCTGCTGCTTCACAAGGGGCTGTAGTCCTACTGCTTCACTGGGGCAGTAGTCCCACTGCTTCACTAGGGCAGTAGTTCCACTGCTTCACTTGGGCAATAGTTCTACTGCTTCACTAGGGCGGTAGATCTACTGCTTAACTAGGGCAGTAGTCCTATTGCTTCACTTGGGAGGTAGACCTACTGCTTCACTAGGGCAGTAGTTTCACTGCTTCACTAGGGCAGTTGTCCCAATTCTTCACTAAGGTAGCAATCCTATTACTTCACTAGAGCAGTAGACCTACGGCTTCACTTAGGCAGTAGTCCTACTGCATCACAAGGGCGGTAGACCTACTGCTTCACTAGGGCAGTCGTCCTACTGCTTCACTTGGGCAGCAGTCCTACTGCTTCACTAGGGCAGTAGTCCCAACGCTTCACTAGGGCAGTAGTCCCACTGCTTCACTGGGGCAGTAGTCCCACTGCGTCACAAGGGCAGTAGTCCCACTGTTTCACTAGGGCAGTAGTCCCACTGCTTCACTAGGGCAGTAGTTCTACTGCTTCACTTGGGCAGTAGTCCCAGTGTTCACTTGGGAAGTAGTTCTACTGCTTCACTAGGGGGGTAGACCAACTGCTTCACTAGGGCAGTAGTTCCACAGCTTCACTAGGGTAGTAGTCCCAATGCTTCACTAGGGAAGCAGTCCTTCTGCTTCACTAGAGCAGTAGACCTACTGCTTCACTTAGGCAGTAGTCCTACTGCTTTACTAGGGCGGTAGATCTACTGCTTCACTAGGGCAGTCGTCCTTCTGCTTCACTAGGGCAATTGTCCTACTGCTCCACTAGGACAGTAGTCCCAACGCTTCACTAGGGCAGTAGTCCCACTGCTTTACTAGGGTAGTAGTCCCACTGCTTCACTAGGGCAGTAGTCCCACTGCTTCAATAAGGACAGTAGTCCTATTACTTCACAAGGGCCGCAGCCTTATTGCTTCACTAGGGCAGTAGTCCTACTGCTTCAATAGGGGCAGTAGTCCAACTGCTTCACTAGGGCAGTAGTATTTCTGCTTCACTAGGGCGGTAAACCAAGTGCTTTACTTGGGCAGAAGTTCTAATGCTTCACTAGTGCGGTAGACCTACTGCTTCACTAGGGCAGTAGTCATACTGCTTCACTTAGGCAGTAGACCTTCTGATTCACTAGGGCTGTAGTCCTGCTGCTTCACAAGGGGCTGTAGTCCTACTGCTTCACTGGGGCAGTAGTCCCACTGCTTCACTAGGGCAGTAGTTCTACTGCTTCACTTGGGCAGTAGTTCCACTGCTTCACTTGGGCAATAGTTCTACTGCTTCACTAGGGCGGTAGATCTACTGCTTAACTAGGGCAGTAGTCCTATTGCTTCATTTGGGAGGTAGACCTACTGCTTCACTAGGGCAGTAGTTTCACTGCTTCACTAAGGCAGTTGTCCCAATTCTTCACTAAGGTAGCAATCCTATTACTTCACTAGAGCAGTAGACCTACGGCTTCACTTAGGCAGTAGTCCTACTGCTTCACAAGGGCGGTAGACCTACTGCTTCACTAGGGCAGTCGTCCTACTGCTTCACTTGGGCAGCAGTCCTACTGCTTCACTAGGGCAGTAGTCCCAACGCTTCACTAGGGCAGTAGTCCCACTGCTTCACTAGGGCAGTAGTCCCACTGCGTCACAAGGGCAGTAGTCCCACTGTTTCACTAGGGCAGTAGTCCCACTGCTTCACTAGGGCAGTAGTTCTACTGCTTCACTTGGGCAGTAGTCCCAGTGTTCACTTGGGAAGTAGTTCTACTGCTTCACTAGGGGGGTAGACCTACTGCTTCACTAGGGCAGTAGTTCCACAGCTTCACTAGGGTAGTAGTCCCAATGCTTCACTAGGGAAGCAGTCCTACTGCTTCACTAGAGATGTAGACCAACTGCTTCACTTAGGCAGTAGTCCTACTGCTTCACTAGGGCGGTAGACCTACTGCTTCACTAGGGCAGTCGTCTTTCTGCTTCACTAGGGCAATTGTCCTACTGCTTCACTAGGACAGTAGTCCCAACGCTTCACTAGGGACAGTAGTCCCACTGCTTCACTAGGGTAGTAGTCCTACTGCTTCACTAGGGGCAGTAGTCCTACTGCTTCACTAGGGCAGTAGTCCTACTGCTTCGCTAGAACAGTAGTTCTACTGCTTCCATGAGGCAGTAGTCGTACTGCTTTACTTGGGCAGTAGTCCTACTGCTTTACTAGGGCAGTAATTCTACTGTTTCACTCTGGCAGTATTCCCACTGCTTCTCCAGGGAAGTAGTCATACTGCTTCACTAGGGCAGTAGTTCTACTGCTTCACAAAGGCAGTAGTTCTGCTACTTCATTAGGGCGATAGACCTAGTGCTTCACTAGGGCAGTAGTCCTACTGCTTCACTTTGGCAGTAGACCTACTGCTTTACTAGAACAGAAGTTCCACTGCTTCACTAGGGCAGTAGTCCCAATACTTCACTAGGGTAGCAGTCCTGCTGCTTCACTAGAGCAATAGACCTACTACTTCACTTAGGCAGTAGTCCTACTGCTTCACTAGGGCGGTAGACCTTCTGCTTCACTAGAGAAGTAGTCCTACTGCGTCACTAGGGCAGTAGACACACTGCTTTACTAGGGCAGTAGTCCTACTGTTTCTCTAGGGCAGTAGTCCTACAGCTTAACTAGCGCAGTAGTCCTACTGCTTCACTTCCTACTGCTAGTAGTAGTCCTACTGCTTCACAGGCAGTAAACCTACTGATTCACTAGGGCAGTTGTCCTACTGCTTCACTAAGGGCAGTTGTCCTACTGCTTCACTAGGGCCTTAGTCCTACTGCTTCACTAGAGGCAGTAGTACTACTGCTTCAATACTGTCAGTAGTCCAACTGCTTCACAAGGGCAGTAGTCCTACTGCTTCCATGAGGCAGTAGTCGTACTGCTTCACTTGGGCAGTAGTCCTACTGCTTCACTAGGGCAGTAGTCCTATTGCTTCAATAGGGGCAGTTGTCCTACTGCTTCACTTGGGCAGTAGACCTACTGCTTTACTAGAACAGAAGTTCCACTGCTTCACTAGGGCAGTAGTCCCAATACTTCACTAGGGGAGTAGTCCTACTGCTTCACTAGGGCAGTAAACCTACTGATTCACTAGGGCAGTAGTCCTACTGCTTCACTAAGGGCAGTTGTCCTACTGCTTCACTAGGGTAGTAGTCCTACGGCTTCACTAGAGTAGTAGTCCTACTGCGTCAACAGGGCGGTAGACACACTGCTTTACTAGGGCAGTAGTCCTACTGCTTCACTTAGGCAGTAAACCTACTGATTCACTAAGGCAGTAGTCCTACTGCTTCACTAAGGGCAGTTGTCCTACTGCTTCACTAGGGCACTAGTCCTATTGCTCCACTTGGGCAGTAGTCCTACTGCTTCACTAGAGGCAGTAGTTCTATTGCTTCAATAGGGGCAGTAGTCCTACTGCTTCACTAGGGCAGTAGTCCTACTGCATAACTAGGGAATTAGTCCTACTGCTTCACTAGGGGCAGTAGTACTACTGCTTCAATAGGGTCAGTAGTCCTACTGCTTCACAAGGGCAGTAGTCCTACTGCTTCCATGAGGCAGTAGTCGTACTGCTTTACTAGGGCAGTAGTTCTACTGCTTCACTACGAGAGTAGTCCTACTGCTTCACTAGGGGAGTAGTCCTACTGCTTCACTAGGGCAGTAGTCCAACTGTTTCAATAGGGCATTAGTCCTTCTGCTTCACTAGGGCCAGTAGTCCTACTGCTTCCCTAGGGGCAGGAGTACTACAGCTTCCCTAGGGCAGTAGTCCCACTGCTTCACTAGGACGGTAGAACTATTGCTAAACTAGGGGCTGTAGTCCTACTGCTTCACTATTGCATTAGTCTTACAGCTTCACTTGAGGCAGTAGTCCTACTGCTTTACAAGGGCAGTAATGCTACTGCTTCACTCGAGCAGTATTTCCACTGCTTCTCCAGTGAAGTAGTCCTACTGCTTCACTAGGGCAGTAGTTCTACTGCTTCACAAAGGCAGTAGTTCTACTACTTCATTAGGGCGATAGACCTAGTGCTTCACTAGGGCAGTAGTCCTACTGCTTCACTTTGGCAGTAGACCTATTGCTTCACTAGAACTGAAGTTCCACTGCTTCACTAGGGCAGTAGTCCCAATACTTCACTAGTGTAGCAGTCCTGCTGCTTCAATAGAGCAATAGACCTACTATTTCACTTAGGCAGTAGTCCTACTGCTTTACTAGGGCGATAGACCTTCTGCTTCACTAGAGTAGTAGTCCTACTGCGTCACTAGGGCGGTAGACACACTGCTTTACTAGGGCAGTAGTCCTACAGCTTCACTAGCGCAGTAGTCCTACTGCTTCACTTAGGCAGTAAACCTACTGATTCACTAGGGCAGTAGTCCTACTGCTACACTAAGGGCAGTTGTTCTACTGCTTCACTAGGGCAGTATTCCTACTGCTTCACTAGGGCAGTAGTCCTATTGCTCCACTAGGGCAGTAGTCCTACTGCTTCACTAGAGGAAGTAGTCCTATTGCTTCAATAGGGGCAGTTGTCCTACTGCTTCACTAGGGCAGTAGTCCTACTGCTTCACTAGCACAGTAGTTCTACTGCTTCACTAGTACAGTAGTCCTACTGCTTCACTAGTACAGTAGTCCTACTGCTTCACTAGGGCAGTAGTCGTACTGCTTCACAAAGGCAGTAGTCCTACTGCTTCACTAGGGGATTAGTCCTACTGCTTCACTAGGGGCATTAGTCCTACTGCTTCACTAGGGCAGTAGTCCTACTGCTTCCCTTGGGCAGTTATCCTACTGCATCACTATTGGCAGTAATCCTACTGCTTTACAAGGGCAGTAGTCCTACTGCTTAACTAAGGCAGAAGTTCTACTGCTTCACTAGGGCAGTAGTCCCACTGCTTCACTAGGGCAGTAGTCCTACTGCTTCACTAGCACAGTAGTTCTACTGCTTCACTAGTACAGTAGTCCTACTGCTTCACTAGCACAGTAGTCCTACTGCTTCACTAGGGCAGTAGTCGTACTGCTTCACAAAGGCAGTAGTCATACTGCTTCACTAGGGGATTAGTCCTACTGCTTCACTAGGGCAGTTGTCCTACTGCTTCCCTTGGGGCAGTAATCCTACTGCATCACTATTGGAAGTAATCCTACTGCTTTACAAGGGCAGTAGTCCTACTGCTTAACATAGGCAGTAGTCCTACTGCTTCACTAGGGCAGTAGTCCCACTGCTTCACTAGAACAGTAGTCCTACTGCTTCCCTGGGGCAGTAGTTCTACTGCTTCTTTAGCGCAGTAGACATACAGCTTTACTAGGGCAGTAGTCCTACTGCTTCACTAGGGCTGTAGTCCTACTGCTTTACTAGGGCAGTAGTCCTACTGCTTCACTAGAGGCAGTAGTCCTACTGCTTCAATAGGGTCAGTAGTCCTACTGCTTCACAAAGTCCGTAGTAATATTGTTTCACTAGGAGCAGTAGTCCTACTGCATCAATAGGGCAGTAGTCTTACTGCTTCACTAGGGGCAGTAGTCCTACTGCTTCACTAGAGCAGTAGTCCTACTGCTTCACTTGGGACAGTAGTCCTACTGCTTCACTAGGGACAGTAGTCCTACTGCTTCACTTAGGCAGAAGACCTACTGCTTCACTATGGCAGTAGTCCTACTGCTTCACTAGGGACAGTAGTCCTACTGCTTTCCCTAAAGCAGTAGTCCCACTGCTTCACTAGGACGGTAGAACTATTGCTTCACTAGAGCAGTAGTCCTACTGCTTCACTTGGGACAGTAGTCCTACTGCTTCACTAGGGGCAGTAGTCCTACTGCTTTACTTAGTCAGTAGACCTACTGATTTACTAGGGCAGTAGTCCTACTGCTTCACTAGGGGCAGTTGTCCTACTGCTTCACTAGGGGCAGTTGTCCTACTGCTTCACTAGGGTCAGTAGTCCTACTGCTTCACTAGGGCAGTAGTCCTACTGCTTCACTTAGGCAGAAGACCTACTGCTTCACTAGGGCAGTAGTCCTACTGCTTCACTAGGGGCTGTAGTCCTGCTGCTTCACTAGGGCAATAGTCCCACTGCTTCACTAGGGCAGTAGTTCTACTGCTTCACTTGGGCAGTAGTCCCACTGCTTCACTTGGGCAGTAGTTCTACTGCTTCACTAGGGCTGTATACCTACTGCTTAACTAGGGCAGTAGTCATATTGCTTCACTTGGGCGGTAGACATACTGCTCTACTAGGGCAGTAGTTCCACTGCTTCTCTAGGGCAGTAGTCCCAATGCTTCACTAGGGTAGCAGTCCTACTGCTTCACTAGAGCAGTAGACCTACTGCTTCACTTAGGCAGTAGTCCTACTGCTTCACTAGGGCGGTAGACCTACAGCTTCACTAGGGCAGTCGTCCTACTGCTTCACTAGGGCAGTAGTCCTACTGCTTCTCTATGGCAGTAGTCCCAACGCTTCACTAGGGCGGTAGACATACTGCTTCACTAGGGCAGTAGTTCTACTGCTTCACTAGGGCAGTAGTTCTACTGCTTCACTTGGGCAGTACTCCCACTGCTTCACTTGGGCAGTAGTTCTACTGCTTCACTCGGGCGTTAGACCTATTGCTTCACTAGGGCAGTAGTTCCACTGCTTCACTTGGATAGTAGTCCAAATGCTTCACTAGGGCAGTAGTCTTACTGCTTCACTAGGGCGGTAGACCTACTGCTTCCCTAGGGCATTCGTCCTACTGCTTCACTAGGGCAGTTGCCCTGCTGCTTCACTAGGGCAGTAGTCCTAACACTTCACTAGGGCAGTAGTCCCACTGCTTCACTAGGCCAGTAGTCCCACTGCCTCTCTAGGGCAGTAGTCCCACTGCTTCACTAGGGGCAGTAGTCCTACTACTTCACTAGGGCAATAGTATTTCTGCTTCACTAGGGTGGTAAACCTAGTGCTTTACTTGGGCAGTAGTTCTACTGCTTCACTAGTGCGGTAGACCTAATGCTTCACTAAGGGCAGTAGTCCTACTGCTTTATTAGGGCAGTAGTCCTATTGCTTCACTAAGGCTGTAGTCCCACTGCTTCTCCAGGGAAGTACTCCCACTGCTTCACTAGAGCAGTAGTCCTACTGCTTCACTAGGGCAGTAGTCCCACTGCTTCACTAGGGGCAGTAGTCCTACTACTTCACTAGGGCCGCAGTCTTATTGCTTCACTAGGGCAGTAGTCCTCCTGCTTCAATAGGGGCAGTAGTCCTACTGCTTCACTAGGGCAATAGTATTTCTGCTTCACTTAGGCAGTGGACCTTCTGTTTCACTGGGGCAGTAGTCCTACTGCTTCACTATTACTGTAGAACTATTGCTTCACTAGAACAGTAGTCCTACTGCTTCACTTATGTAGTAGACCTACTGGTTCACTAGGGCAGTAGTCCTATTGCTTCACTAGGGGCAGTAGTCCTACTCCTTCACTAGGGCAGTAGTCCCACTGCTTCACTAGGGCAGTAGTCCCACTGCTTCACTAGGGAAGTAGTCCCACTGTTTCACTAGGGTAGTAGTCCCACTGCTTCACTAGGTCAGTAGTCCTACTTCTTCACTAGGGCAGTATTCCCACTGCTTCACTAGGGTGGTAGACCTACTGCTTCCCTAGGGGCAGTAGTCCGACTGCTTCACTAGGGCAGTAGTCCTGCTGCTTCACAAGGGCAGTAGTCCCACTGCATCACAAGGGCAGTAGTTCTACTGCTTCACCAGGGCAGTAGTTCTACTGCTTCACTAGGGCAGTAGACCTACTGCTTCACTAAGACAGTAGTTCTACTGCTTCACTAGGGCAGTAGTTCCACTGCCTCACTAGGGCAGTAGTTCCACTGCCTCACTAGTGTGGTAGACCTTCTGTTTCACTAGGGCAATAGTCCTACTGCTTCATTAGAGGCAGTAGTCCTACTACTTCACTAGGGCCGCAGTCTTATTGCTTCACTAGGGCAGTAGTCCTACTGCTTCAATAGGGGCAGCAGTCCTACTGCTTCACTAGGGCAGTAGTGCTACTGCTTCGCTAGGACAGTAGTCCTACTGCTTCACTAGCGCAGTAGACCTACTGCTTCAATGGGGCAGTAGACCTACAGCTTCACTAGGCCAGTAGACTTAATGCTTCACTAAGGCAGTATTCCTACTGCTTCACTAGGGCAGTCGTTTTACTGCTTCACTAGAGCAAGAGTCCTACTGCTTCACTTCGGCAGTAGTCCTACTGCTTCACTATGGCAGTAGTCATACTGCTTCACTAGGGCAGTAGCTCTAATGCTTTACTAGAGTAGTTGTCCCACTGGTTCACTAGGGCAGAAGTATTTCTGCTTCACTAGGGCGGTAAACCTAGTCCTTTACTAGGGTAGTAGTCCTACTGCTTCACTAGTTTGGTAGACCTACTGCTTCACTAAGGGCAATAGTTCTACTGCTTCACTAGGGGCAGTAGTCCTACTGCTCTACTAGGGCAGTAGTCCTATTGCTTCACTACGGCAGTAGTCCCACTGCTTCTCCAGGGAAGTTGTCCTACTGCTTCACTAGGGCAGTAGTCCTACTGCTTCACAAGGGCAGTAGTTCTAGTCCTTCACTAGGGCGGTAGACCTAGTGCTTCACTAGGGCAGTAGTCCTACTGCTTCATTTGGGCGGTAAACCTCCTGCTTCTCTAGGTCACAAGTTCCACTGCTTCACTAGGGCAGTAGTCCCAATGCTTCACTAGGGTAACAGTCCTACTGCTTCCCTAGAGCAGTAGACCTACTGCTTCACTAGGGTTGTAGTCCTACTGCGTTACTAGGGCGGTAGACACACTGCTTAACTAGGGCAGTAGTCCTACTGCTTCACTTAGGCAGTAGAGCTACTGCTTCACTAGGGCAGTAGTCATACTGCTTCATTAGAGACAGTAGTCCAACTGCTTCCCCTAGGACAGTAGTCCCACTGCTTCACTAGGATGGTAGAACTATTGCTTCACTAGGGGCTGTAGTCCTACTGCTTCACTTGGGCAGTAGTCCTACTGCTTCAGTAGGGGCAGTAGTCCTACTGCTTCACAACGGGTAGTAGTCCTACTGCTTTACTAGGCAGTAGTCCTACTGCTTTACTAGGCAGTAGTCCTACTGCTTCACTAGGGCAGTAGTCCCACTGCTTCTCCAGGGAAGTAGTCCTACTGCTTCACTAGGGCAGTAGTCGTACTACTTCACAAGGGTGGTAGTCCTACTGCTTCACTAGGGTAAGTAGTCCTACTGCCTTAGTAGGACGGTAGACCTTCTTTTTCATTTGGGACAGTAGTCCTACTGCTTCCCCTAGGGCAGTAGTCCCACTATTTCACTAGGACGGTAGAACTGTTGCTTCACTAGGGCAGTAGTCCTACTTCATCGCTTGGGCAGTAGTCGTACTCCTTCACTAGCTCAGTAGACCTACTGCTTCATTAGGGCATTAGACCTACTACTTCACTAGCGGCAGTATTCCTACTGTTACACTATGGCAGTAGTCCTACTGCTTCACTAGAGGCAGTAGTCCTACCGCTTCACTAGGTCAATAGTCCTACAGCTTCACTAAGGCCAGTATTCCTACTGCTTCACTAGGGCAGTAGTCCTACTACTTCTCTCGGGGCAGTAATCCTACTGCTTCACTTGGGGCAGTAGTCCTAATGCTTCTCCGAGGCAGTAGTCCTACTGCTTCCTTAGGGCAGTAGTCCCACTGCTTCACTAGCGCAGTAGACCTACTGCTTCACTAATACTAGTAGACTTACTGCTCCACTAGGGGCAGTATTCCTACTGCTTCTCTAGGGCAGTAGTCTGACTGCTTCACTAGGGCAGTAGTCCTACTGCTTCACTAGGGCAGTAGTCCCACTGGTTCACAAGGGCAGTAGTTCTACTGCTTCACCAGGGCAGTAGTTGTACTGCTTCACTAGGGCAGTAGACCTACTGCTTCACTAAGACAGTAGTTCTACTGCTTCACTAGGGCAGTAGTCCCACTGCTTCACTAGTGTGGTAGACCTTCTGTTTCACTAGGGCAATAGTCCTACTGCTTCACTAGGGGCAGTAGTCCTACTACTTCACTAGGGCCGCAGTCTTATTGCTTCACTAGGGCAGTAGTCCTACTGCTTCAATAGGGGCAGTAGTCCTACTGCTTCACTAGGGCAGTAGTGCTACTGCTTCGCTAGGGCAGTAGTCCTACTGCTTCACTAGCGCAGTAGACCTACTGCTTCAATGGGGCAGTAGACCTACAGCTTCACTAGGGCGGTAGACTTCATGCTTCACTAGGGCAGTATTCCTACTGCTTTACTAGGGCAGTAGCTCTAATGCTTTACTAGAGTAGTAGTCCCACTGGTTCACTAGGGCAGTAGTATTTCTGCTTCACTAGGGCGGTAAACCTAGCGCTTTACAAGGGCAGTAGTTCAACTGCTTCACTAGTTTGGTAGACCTACTGCTTCACTAAGGGCAGTAGTCCTACTGCTTCACTAGGGGCAGTAGTCCTACTGCTTTACTAGGGCAGTAGTCCAACTGCTTCACTAGGGCAGTAGTCCCACTGCTTCTCCAGGGAAGTTGTCCTACTGCTTCACTACGCAGTAGTCCTACTGCTTCACTAGTTTGGTAGACCTACTGGTTCACTAAGGGCAGTAGTCCTACTGCTTCACTAGGGGCAGTAGTCCTATTTCTTCACAAGGGCATTAGTCCTTCTGTTTCACTAGGGCAGTAGTCCTACTGCTTCACTTGGGCAGTAGTCCTTCTGCTTCACTAGGGCAGTAGTCCTACTGCTTCACTAGAGACAGTAGTCCTACTGCTTCACTAGGTCAATAGTACTACTGCTTCACTAAGGCCAGTAGTCCTACTGCTTCACTAGGGCACTAGTCCTACTACTTCTCTCGGGGCAGTAATCCTACTTCTTCACTTGGGGCAGTAGTCCTAATGCTTCTCTGAGGCAGTAGTCCTACTGCTTCACTAGGGCAGTAGTCCCACTGCTTCACTAGCGCAGTAGACCTTCTGCTTCACTAATACTAGTAGACTTACTGCTCCACTAGGGGCAGTAGTCCTACTGCTTCACTAGGGCAGTAGTCCTACTGCTTCACTAGGGCAGTAGTCCTACTGCTTTACTAGGGTAGTAGTCTTACTGCTTCACTAGGGCAGTAGTCCTACTGCTTCACTAAGGGCAGTGGTCCTACTGCTTAACTAGGGCAGTGGTCCTACTGCTTTACTAGGACAGTAGTCCTACTACTTCCCAAGGGCAGTAGTCCTACTGCTTCACTAGGGCAGTAGTCCTACTGCTTCCCTAGGGGCAGTCGTCCTACTGCATAACTAGAGCAGTGGTCCTACTGCTTCACTAGGACAGTAGTCCTACTACTTCACAAGGGCAGTAGTCCTTCTGTTTCACTAGGGCAGTAGTCCTACTGCTTCACTTTGGCAGTAGTCCTTCTGCTTTACTATGGCAGTAGACCTACTGCTCCTATATATTAAATATGGAAATATATTCAGCTTCATTCTTTCCTGTGGTAGGTGTGTACTTTACCTGCGGGAGTTGTACACCTTTCCTGCGGGAGGTGTGCACCTTTCCTGTGGGAGGTGTGCACCTTTCCTGTGGGAGGTGTGTACTTTACCTGCGGGAGTTGTACACCTTTCCTGTGGGAGGTGTGCACCTTTCCTGAGGGAGGTGTGCACCTTTCCTGCGGGAGGTGTGCACCTTTCCTGCGGGAGGTGTGTACCTTACCTCCAGAAGGTGTGTACCTTACCTGTGGGAGGTGTGTTCCTTACCTGCAGGAGGTGTGTACCTTACCTGTGGGAGGTGTGTACCTTACCTACGGGAGGTGTGTACCTTACCTGTGAGAGGTGTGTACCTTACCTTCCGGAGGTGTGTACCTTACCTGTAGGTCGATTATTACGTTGTGTGGCTGGTGTCCGTGTTCTGTGTGCCTTGTTTCCTCTTCACTTACACAGATTTCCTCTTCTTACACAGGTTTCCAAAGAGTTCATTGAGTGGAGGGTCTCATATAGTACTAAAGACAACATTACGTTGGAGTCTTTTGGAGAACTAATAAGTTCTTTGAGTCGGGGTCACTTGGATTCCCAAAGAAAACATTGAGTTGTGTTCCCATGGAGTACTAAAGATATCGTTGAGTTTGGTCTTTTGGAGTATTAGTCAGCAAGGCGCACAGTCCGTCTGCTTTCATAATTCTCACTGTATTTCCGATTTCTACATTTCCTTTCTCTTGTGCTTCTCCATCCTTTTTACTCCACAAAAAAGGAGTACTGAAGACAACACTGAGTGGAGTTTTCTTGGAGTACTAAAGAGAACATCGAGTGGGGTTCTCTTGTAGTATAAATGAGAACATTTAGTGGGGTTCTCTTGGAGAACTAAAGAGTTCATTGAGTTTGGGGTCTCTTGAAGTATTAAAAAACAACAAAAAGAGAGTGGTCTCTTGGGGGGTGTATTACATGGATCTGTTGATGTACTAAGGAGAGCATTGTGTCGGGGGTTCTTTTGGAGTGCTAAAGAGAACATTAAATGTGGCTCTCTTGTAGTAATAAATTCAAAATTGATTGGGGGTAGGTCTCTTTGATTTCTAAAGAGAATATTTTCGTAGGTTCTCTTGGAATACAAAAGATAATATTTTTGAGGGGTCTCCTAGAGTAGTAAAGACAACATTGAGTGGGGTCTATTTGTGTGTTAAAGTGAACCTTGACCTGGGGTCTCTTGGAGTACTAAAGAGTTCATTAAGTAGGGGTTTCTTGGAGTTCTAAAGAGAACACTGAGTGAGGGGTGTTGGAGTAATAAAGATAAACACTGAGTGGAGTTTCTCTCTTGAAATACTAAAGAGTACATTGAGTGGGGGTCTCTTGGAATACTAAAGAGAACACTGAGTAAGGAAATTGGAGTACTGAAGAGTCTATTGAGTAATGGGTGTCTGTTGAATTACTAAAGAGAACATTGAGTAGGGGTATCTTGGAATATGAATTTGAACATTCAGTGGGGTTCTCTTTGAGTACTAAAGAGAACATTCAGTGGGGTCTCTTGGAGAACTAAAGAGAATATTGAGTGGGTTCTCTTGGAAAACTAAGGAGAAAATTGAGTGCGGAGTACATTGTCCTTTGGATTACTAAAGAGAACATTGATTTTTGGTTTTATAGCACTAAAGCGGTTTTGCGGTTTTGTTCTACTAAAGAGATAATTGAGTAGTGATCTATTTGAGTAATAAATGTAACATTGAGAGGGGTTGTTGGAGTACTAAATAGAACAATAAATGAGAGTTTGTTACAGTACTAAATGGAACATTTTAAACAAACTAATTTTGTTGATGAACAAGTTAAGTAAATCGGCTTAGCCTCATTTGATTTCATCCTAAACGAACAATATATATCAGTAATTGCTTTATTATATCTAATTGTTACTGATTTCAAATTTTGTAAATTACTTTGGTCTGGAACATGCAATAGCCACATACCTTTTTTATAGACATTATAGTACTTACTGGTGCGTTATATATATTTACGTTATATGGGTAGTTGGGGCTAAGCGCTATTGTTTACCCTCACTGGATGCTAGATAATGTACCTCTCAACGCTAGATAACCTATCAACGGTATTTTCTTTTGAACGCTCTTGCTCTCACTTTCGCGCGTGTTCCATAGACGTTCAACTTCCATTTTCCTCTGACAGTCACGTTAAATAGACTTTCAGCTTCCAGTTGCCTTTGCCAGTCATATTCCATGGAGCTCCAGCTTACAGTTTCCTCTTCCAGTCATGTTCCATAAACTTGCAGCTCCAAATTACCTCTGTCACACATGTTCCACAGTATTCCATCTTCCAGTTACCTTTGCTATTCGTGTTCCACAGACGTCAGCTTCTCGTTACCTTTCCCTTATATCCCAGAGGGATATTGATAAGCTTAGCAAGCTTGGAGTCCTAGACTATGAGATTCCATAAAGTGAACCATATATTGAAGTTACTGGTTACTAAAAGAGAAGTGTAAAGTTATTTTAATGCCTGAACCGCCGCCCTGGTTAAACACCTGGATATTTATCTGAATATTTGTGATGGTCTGAAAGCATATTACAGTTCAAATGATAAACTACTTGTAAATTGGCAGGGCCACCGATCATAGCTTCAAGTTCTCTACTTCTAAGACTTGTGCCATGACTTACGCGGAAACGGGTCGTTCTTCGTCCCTCTTTGTCACTTTATGGTCATCCACTTGAGTACAAAGATTTCGCGAAGCTTTTGGGGTTATTCCTTGACACTCGTTTGTCTTGGTCTCCCCATATCTCTTACCTCCGTGTTGAGTGCTCTAAGGCCCTTACTCTCCTTCGGGTCTTGTCCCATACTTCTTGGGGGGCAGATATGCACAATCTCCTTGCTTTACATTCCTCTCTCGTCCTGTCTAAGCTCGATTATGGTTGCCCTGCTTACGTCTGCTTCTCCTTCTACTCTTCGCCGTCTTGATGCTTTGCACCATACTGGGTTGCGCCTCAGTTCTGGTGCCTTTCGTTCGACTCCCATCCTTAGCTTGTATGTTGACACTGGCTTCCTGTCTCTCCAGGACCGCCGTGATCGCTACTGTCTTCGCTATCTTGCTCGGTCCTTACAACATCCTTCCTCTCGCCTCTGTCGTGCTTTAACTTTTACCCCTCCTGCGGTTCCTGTTCCTCTTCCCCCACCTCCCTCTTTCTGTCCGGTTATCTCGCCTACAGGATTCTCTTTCCATTCGTATTTCTAATGTTTCTCCTCGTGTTGTTCCTTCTTTGCCCCCGTGGAGAGTCCCTCTTCCGCGGTTTTGTACTTCCTTGATCCGTATCACTAAAGCTTTTACCCTTCCTACGGTTCTAAAACTCCTTTTCCTTGAGCACTTTTCTTCTCACTCCCGCTCCGTTTCTGTCTTCACCGATGGGTCTAAGTCTGCGGACGGTGTTGGCTACTCTGTTGTTTTTCCTGATAGCACTTATATGTGCCGCTTACCTCCGGAGACTAGCACCTTTACAGCGGAGCTTTATGCTATTCTCTATGCTTTTCGTCTCCTGCTTTCTCGTTGTCAGTCTTCCTTTGTAGTTGTTGTTGACTCTCGTAGTGCCCTCATGGCTCTCGGGTCCTTTAATCCGGTTCATCCAGTAGTTGTCGAGATCCAGCATTGGCTGTTTCTTGTTCACAGTAAATTTAAGTCAGTTGAGTTTTGTTGGGTTCCCAGCCATATTGGTGTGTCTTTAAATGAGCGTGCGGATGCTGCCGCCAAGGAAGCTGTCCGCTCTTGTCCCATCTCTCGTAAAGGTATTCCATATTCCGACTTTTACCCGGTTATCCATTCCTCCGTCCTTACCCGTTGGCAAGCTTCTTGGTCGTCTATTACTGGTAACAAACTACATACTCTTAAATGTTGTGTTTCCTCGTGGCCGTCCTCCTTCCACCGTAACCGGCGGTGGGAAACAGCTCTGGCGAGGTTGCGTATTGGCCATACTCGCTTAACCTATGGTCACTTGATGGAGCGCCGCCCTGTTCCTTATTGTCCTAATTGCATTGTCCCTCTTACGGTCGTGCATGTCCTTCTTGAATGTCCTGACTTCCAGGACGAGCGTGTGTCCTGCTTTCCGACCGCCCCTCGCGGTCACCTGTCCCTCAATAGAATTCTTGGTGACTCGGATACTTTTGATATCGTTCGCCTTATGCGTTTTTGTTCTCGTATTGGCATCCTTGGTGATATTTAGCGCCCTCTGATTATTCTGCGCGTTTGATGGTGCTACATAGCCTTCCCGGTTTGGTGCCTTCTTTTGATAATTACTTACTTACTTGTAAATTGGCAAGTGAACCTTTGTCAATATTCTAAAATTATAACTTTATTTTATTATATATCGTTGGCTTAAAGTAAAAAATTGTCTATGCTCAACTCGTTTTTCTTGAAATGGTCTGAAGATTTTTTTGTTTTGTAAATTAAACTCTAAGGGGATACTCAAATTCATATGTTGCATAATAGTTCACCATAATAACGTAATAAAGCCTAGCCTAACCAAACCATGGACAGGCAATAGATAAAAGCATTAATTCCATGATGGTTTTTTAAGTAATTATTTCCGGGGGTTCCTACTTCCCGAGGCCAGGTTGATAATATACATCACCTCTCTATTCCTTCCTTGGTCCTGTTTACATCTTCCATGCAGTAGCATCTTCATCAAACGAGAAGCAAATGAGAATCAAACGAGATTTTGAGCTTGTTGTCGAAACTTTGGAGAAGCATGTTATCCAAGGAACCATTAACGTGATGAGCGCGGGGCACACAAACATGCGTTACTGGACCTGAGAGAAGTTTACAGCTCACTTAACTTCTGATAAAAAGAAAAGGTTGGTAGATTGTCGGTATAGACAGAGAAGGGCGTTGATTGGTGGAGATATATGTAGTGAAATATATGTTGGGAAACGGGTTGTGTACTGGAGAGGGGTTTGAGAGAGGAGGGACCGAGTGAGGGTTCTGTGAGAGAGGAGGGACCGAGTGAGGGTTCTGTGAGAGAGGAGGGACCGAGTGAGGGGTTTGTGAGAGAGACAGGCCGAAAGACGAGGGACCGAATGAGTGGGGTTTGTGAGAGAGGAGGGACCGAGTGAATAGTTTGTGAGAGAGAAGGGACCGAATGAGAGGGTTTGTGAGAGAGGAGGGACCGAGTGAATGGTTTGTGAGAGTGGAGGGACCGAGTGAATGGTTTGTGAGAGAGGAGGGACCGAGTGAATGGTAACTTCTCCCAGGTCCTGTAACGCATGTTTGTGTGCCCTGTGCTCATCACGTTAATGGTTCCTTGGATAATTGACCCGCTCAAGGTCAATTGATTGTTTAATAATTCCCTGGGAAAGTAATTCAACCATGCACGCTGCATATAAGCTGTTAAAATCTAGATACAAGATGTGTATCTTCATCAGAGCTAGGGTTAGATGTGGTATGCTCATTTATCCCTTGGGCCACTAAGGATCAAAATGGCTTCAACACCCACAGGTGCAACAAAAAAAATCCAAAAAATTCTTTCGTCTTATAAAAGTGTTCATTTGTTTTCCCTGATCACGGGAAAAATAAACAAAAATCGTAAGTTGCATAATTTGGCCACAATAGGTCGGGGAAGTGTGGGAAAAATGAGGCGTTGATAGTGCGAGGGCCAGACGAGGTCTACTCCGCCCTAGCTGTCAGGCGGGGGGTTGCCACAAAGATATTATTACCTAATTATTGCAATGCCTGATATATTTTTTCTTAGTTTTTTGCAGTAATATTATTCAATAGTGTGTACTGTGATATATTTATATAATAATATGTGTGAATCATCGCTGTACTCAAAATTATGGTGTGCATATTAGTGAACAAATCCACAAGGGCAGTGACGAGGATTCGAACCTGCGTCCGAGAGCATCCCAGACACTGCCTTAATCGACTGAGCAATGACATGGTCAAAAGGAGTTGAAACCGAAGTTCTACTGAATTTACTGGATCCTGCAGCCTCTCTGAGGCACAAACCAGGGTTTTACACAACTCCCCCCAATGCACTTGAGCTATGTCAATAGGCCGTTCTCCCTCATCGCCCTTACTTCATTACACACAGAAATCCCAATTGCGTGATGCATCAAATGAACAAATCCACAAGGGCCGTGGATCTCGGACGCAGGTTCGAATGTAAGGTAACAGGGAGAGAGAGGGGTAGGGGGAGGGGCTGACCTGATATTATGGCGACAGGAAGGTAAGATTACGCAGTAACACCTGTTTGGTGAGGTAGACTTGGCAGCGGCGTCTGGCTGGGGAGTGACGCTGGGGGTGGAGGAAGGGGGAGGGGAGTGAGGTAGGAACAGGTGACGTGGGGGAGGGGTAGGCTTGGTAATTAATGGCGTTGGGTATTGCTACATTTTTAGTTACTTATATAGACATACTCGTTTGTAAGTAAGATTCTACTTAAAAGAATACAGACTAAATATCTGTAATGACTGTAGAGTTTATTCTCGGTATGATGGGAGCGGACTTTGCCCTCCGACTTTTTCTAAAAGATTTTCTTAACAAACTTCTATGAAATTATTTTGACCTTAAATGAGTGTAATAGTGGTAAATATATCTCTAAAAAATTATCAGGAAACCCGACCACCCAGAGGCAAATGGGAAATTTACCTGGAACCCCCGACACACCAGCAACAAATGGCCCTCAAAAATTTCAATTTGTTGCTGGCGTGTCATCCCTACTTCTCCTTAGTCCTACCCACCATCCCCATTCCCGTCTCCTTGTCCTCCCCACCATTCCCCACTCCCTTGCCTGAAGTTCCCATCAGAAAATTGAGAACATCAAATGATTTGATGTTCCCATCACTGCAATATAAGAACTATTAAAATAACGAAATGAAAAACAATGAAAAAATAAAAAAAAATAAACTATACTCACGAAATGAACGATATGGTAAACAACACAGCTCAATTCCAACACAATGTCACACAAAATAATTAAATCAAAATTAAAATAAATCAAAATCTATGAAAATTCAATTTATCAAAGAAATCGGAAACATTGAAATGGAATTGTAACATATAAGAGCACGTGTCTTGCTCTTACAGGCAACAGATGGCACTGTTTCTTAAAAAAAAGAATGTTTTTACCAGTCACATGTGTTATCTATACTTACACTTACGAAATGAATGGTATGGTAAACAACGCTGCTCAATTCCAACACAATGTCACACAAAAGAATTAAGTCAAAATGAAAAATAAATCGAAATCTAAAAAAATTAAATTTATCAATGATATCAAAAACAGTGAAATGGAAACGTAACATAATTAGTAAACCGTGAGTTGCTAGTCCGTGCAACAGATGGCGCTGTTTTTTTTTTTTTAAACATGTTTTTACCTATTACAAGTGAGGCATCTATATAGTAGGTATATATACATTCCCAAGTATTCAAATGAACATTATGTCAAAATTTCAAAGCAGTCGGTGAAGAACTATCGGAGATTACAGCGTGTGTTGCTCTTTCATCCAACAGATGGCGCTGTTTAAAAAAAATGTTTTTTTCCTGTCACAGGTGAGACATGTATATGGTAGGTATATAAAATCATGCGCCTATTCGAATGCAACGCTGTATCAAAATTTCAAAGCAATCGGTAAAGAGGTTTCGAAGATTTCCCTCGCATGCAAAACACATGAAAAATCCAATTTAAAGAAAAAAAAACACTTTTTTCCCCTTCAAAGACGTGACATTTATTTAGTATGTATATAAAAACCCGCTGTGGTGCAAATGGAACGTTGTGTGAAAATTTCAAAGCAATCGTTGAAGAACTTTCGGAGGTTAGCTTTTTTTTTTTTTTTTTTTTCTTTTTAGCAGGGATAATCCTGCGCGGGCCCTAAGCCTCTGGCTGGCCCACTAAGTGATGCTCGTTTCTGGTTTACCTGGGCGGAGGATGAGTATGTATGACCCGTATGGTCGCTTCAGTAAGATTTTGCCATATGTGTTTAACAACTTCCTCTGCTCTGTCGAATCGAAGGTGAAATCTTAACGGGTTTGTAACTGCGCACTGTGTTAGATAATGTTCCAGTGGTCTGTCGGGCATTTCTCCACAGTGTTGACATTTCCTCTCACCTTCCGGAACCCGTAAGCCTATTTCCCATGCACATGGGTATCCAAGCCTGATGCGATGTAAGTGCACTTCTGTTGTTCTACTGCCCCCTTTCATCAAACTAAGTGGTTCGTAGTTGGTGGAATTCTTGTACCAACCCGCAGATCCTGATGTTGCAACTGCTGCGTCGTGGTCACTGTACAGCCTTCGCATTGCTCTGTTTCGAATCACTTTCTTCATCTGGGAGAGACTCGGTGGTATGGAAATGTCTACATTCCTCCTCTTAGTAGCAAGTTTTGCAGCTTCGTCTGCAATGTCATTACCTAATAGTCCCACATGACTTGGCACCCAGTTGATAAGCACCCGTCGGCCTTGTCGGTGGAGTGTGTGCATGAATGATAAGACATTGGTGATCAGATGGATGTTATCACATATGCGTTCCTGTTGCAAGGTTTCAATGGCGGTTCTCGAATCTGTATGGACGATAACATGTTGGCGGTGTTCAGCAAGAGCATGTTCCAAAGCCTTTTGAATGGCTAGCATCTCAGTCTGTAAAGTCGAACACCCATTTGAGAGCCTCCAACTATATACAGAGTTCCCTGCTTTAACTGCAGCTCCGGTTTCCTGTCCCTGCTGGTCTACTGACCCATCCGTGAAGTAAGTGAAGCTGTCGGATGCCATGTTTGCTTCTATATGCATCTGTGCAATGTGACGTAGCAGATGAGGATGTGTCCGGTTCTTCTTTCCGTCAAGAGCCATAATCTGAAAGTCCGCTGGCAGAGATTCCCAAGGGGCTTGTATAACAAAGTCTGCATGTATGTCGTCGACACCCCTCTCAGTGACTGTGTTTGCCATATCGAACGTATCGATGGCGTTTATCGCACAATGGGTCCACCTGTTGCTATTGGAGGCTCTTCTGTCCAGAGTTAGTGCTCCAGTGATCAAATCTTTAAGTGAACTGATTCTAGGTCTAGTCAATATCTTGGTCAGCATGCACGCAGCAATCCCCTTTACCCTTATTTCAATCGACGTTAGCTTTGTCTCAAGTCTTAGGTTCAGGATTTTAGTCCATCTGGGAGCACCTGTTATGACTCGCAATGCATCATTTTGAAGAACCTCAACGTTTGCCCACTGACCTGGAGAAAGAGTGAGTAAGGCAGGCCCTGCATAATCAACCAGGGAACGAACGGCGCGTATGTAAAACATTCTCAACACTCTGTGTCCCGCTCCTAGACGGGGCCCTGTGATTGCTCTCATTATATTTATTCGTGACTTTGCTTTCTCCTTTAGATATTGAATTTGCTTATTGAATGTCATCTTAAAATCAATCCACACTCCGAGATATCGATATTGTGGAACCCACTGAAGGTTAATGTCCTGAATGCGTAGGTGCCTGTCTGGAGCCTTGCCACCTAGTCTCATCGCCTTAGACTTCTGTGCAGATATTTTTAGCCCTAAAACACTGCATTCAGATGTCACTTGATCTAAAGCACCTTGAGCTTTATTTAGAAGTGAAGGACCCGTAACGACTAATGCTAGATCATCAGCATAGCTTAGCAATGTAACCCCTTCTGTAAAGGATATGGTAACAAGGTTTTCCATAAGGATGTTAAAAAGACTAGGACTGAGGACTCCTCCTTGTGGAGTCCCATTCTCGTGCAAGTGGTAGTCCGACACTTGTCCTTGCAACTTCACTCTGGCATACCTGTGACTTAGGTAATCTTGAATCCATGCTAGCATTTTCCCCCTCACACCTTTTTTAACTAAGGTGTGTAGTATTACTGGCGGGCTTGCAAGTTCAAATGCTTTTTCCAGATCAAGGAAGACCACTATAGCTGGACCCGAGTTAACTGTTCCTAGTAATGTTGCTATGCAGTTGGCAGTACCTACACCTCTAGTGAAGCCAAATATGTGTTTATGAAGATCTCCAGTCTTCCACAGTAGCCTATTTAAGACCATCCGTTCTGCAGTTTTACTAACGCATGATGTTAAGGAAATGGGTCTGTAATTGCCAGGTTCATTCGGCTTAGGAATCGGTATGATGTCTGCTTTCTTCCAAGAGGGCGGTAGTTTGCCTTGCTGCCAAGACGCATTGATGACGTCCAACATCCCTCGGTCTCCAGCAGGACCTGCATGTGCGATCATTGAGTACGTAATGTTATCAGCACCTGGTGCAGTGTCCTTACCACCCTTTTTGGCTCTGCTTAGTTCCTGTTCGGTGAAGGGACAGTCACATTCGTCATTTATAGCTATGCCCTCATGAATGACTGTCATCCTCTCTTGTTTTAAGTGTTCTTGCTGCCTTCGGACCATTGCAGGAAGCTGATATGAAGCTGTTCTTTCTGCAAATTGGAGAGCAAGTCTCTCAGCCTCCTGCAATGGTTGAATACATGCCTGTGGCCGGGCTGGTCGACCTGATATAGTTTTAATCTGACCCCATATCTTGCCAAGACTACTATGTTCATTTAGAGTTTGACACCACTCAAACCATCTTGCCTCCTTTACTTCTCGAGAAACTCGCCTTGCTTCAGATATCACCGCTCGTAGCAGAGTTCTTCCTTCTGGTGTGGGGTTTCTCTTTAGATGTTTTCTGAAGATATTGACTCTGTGGTTCTGTTCTTTAACGTCATTACTATAGAACCAATAGTTCTTTCGTTTCGTGTTACCTGTGATAATGATTGGAATAGCTGTGTTCGCAGCAGCTGCAACGGCTTCCTGCAGATTGGTCTCGTGCATGTTCAAATCCTCAGGTGGCGTGTACGTTGCATACCATTTTTCAAGTTCTTCCTGGTATACATTCCAATTGGCCTTTCCTAAATTCCACCGAGGCCGCGCAGGAGGTGTAGGAGGTCGTGCCAGGTTGAGTGTCGTGACAGTAGCATAGTGGTCACTAGTGATCACCGGGTCTACTTCCCACTTCGCCTGTTGCTGGAGTGCTGTGGAGATGAATGTAAGATCAAGGGAACCTCCTAGAATGTGAGTGGGTTCCCCAGTGTTGAGAAGGGTAATTTCAGGTACTTCTCGCAGAGCTGCAGCTAAATGGCGCCCATCTGCATTGGCTGGCCCAGTTGCACCTAACTCTGGATGATGAACATTAAAATCTCCAGCAAGAATTAAATTTTCCTGCGTGGCCAAGGCAAGCACTGCCTCTGCTTCTAGTTTACGTCTAGGGGGCTTGTAGACGTTGTATATGAGGAGCTCAAAATTAGCCAAATTCACTGTAACTGCTAATACCTCTACTCCATCCCCACATGAAACCGAGTCTATTTTCTTGCTGGGTATGGTGTTTCGGACTAGGGTCATTAATCCTCTTAGTCTCCCCTGCTCATACGGGAGAACATAGTGCTGATATCCAGCTAATCTGAAGGATTTCGTGGCTGGGAAAAGAGTTTCTTCCAAAACGATTATATCTGCTTTCGTGCTGATTGCAGCCTCCTGAAGTGTGTGTTTTTTATTTCCAAGACCTTGTATGTTCCACTGCAGAATTCGTAATGGCCAGACGACAGGTTCGGTTGGTGTTGCTTGTTCTACTAGAACTCCTCCTCGGAATCGACCTCTATATTCTCCGCCTCGCAAGTCGTGTCGCTGCAAATCGGACTGCATTGATAGTTCGTGGTCATCCCCGACGTTGTTGGAATCTGTGCATAACTGTGGTCCATCGCTATGTTGTTGGAAGCGCTGCAGGTCGGACTGCATTGATTGTCCGTGGTCAACCCCGGCATTGTTGGAATCTGTGCAGAACTGTGGTCCATCACATTGTTGTTGGTATTGCTGCAAGTCGGACTGCATTGATTGCTCGCTGCCGTTTCTTGTGTTGGCGGAACCTGCGCATCTCTGCTGTTCAATACGTCTTTGTTGGCGTTGCTGGAGATCAGACTGCATTGGCTGTTGTTGTCTGTCTCCTGTGTTGGAAGATTCTGTTGATCGTGGGTGGTCACTGCGTCTTGCAGTTGCGTTTGTGAATGTCGATGTTCCGGTGTCTTGACTAGCCGACTGTTGTCGGTAGTCAGTATGTCCAAGTTGCGTTGTTTGTCCTCTTGTGCTCCATCCTGTCGGAGACTGTCTATTTCTCGTGTAACTGTGGTCTGCTGCACGATCTTGTCCATTATCACACAAGTGATGTCTTGAGTCTGTTGTTGTGAGGCGTTCTGCGTCATCTGTAGGCAATTGATAATGGTCTCTGCCATGATCTTCACGATGGTTTGCAGCTGGACCTCGGTAAAACTGTATAGCTGGGGAGTAGATTCCGAAAGTAAGTGTTTTCTGCTCATTTGCACTTGCTGGACTTCTGCAACACTTTCGTGTAATGTCTGATTCGGAATTGACAGATTCGGGAAATTTTGCTCTGTGAGAGCGGGTGGCTGTTGTGGCTGTGCACGAGTGTTCCAGACGGTGGTGTTGGTGGATGTACCGCTGGTCAGTGTGTTGACCCTGGCCTGAGCTGTCTGCACTTTTTGTTTCCGTGCAGAGCAGGTTGTGCTCCAGGCATGATGTTTGCCTCCACAATTTGGACATTTGGCTGTTGTGGTCTGGTTTGCCTTGTGCTTGGCAATACAGTCTTTGGTGGGATGTCTCAGGCTGCACACTCCGCACCTCTCCTGTCCTGTGCAGCGTGACTGATGGTGGCCGTATTTCTGACACCTGAAGCAGCGTAGGGGTTCCGGGACGTATGGCCTCTGTCGGTATGTCCCCCAATTTCCAAGACCGAAAGTTTCCGGCACATGTCCCATGACGGTCACCAGAACCTGACGCGTCGCTGCCTTGTCTACTTTCGTGTGGCAACGTTCCGCACTCAGGACTTGCTTGTGTTCTAGCACTGGATCCAGGGGAAAGTCGATGGGGTATCCCAAAAGCACGACTCGTGTGCGTCGTTCTGAAGGGTCCAGCTTTACCAAGCACACAGGTTTCCCCTGCAGGACTCTTACCTTCTCTAAGTAATGTGCAGTCTGTTGGTCTTGAGGTGTCAGTATTATTTCTCCCTTCAGGTTGACTGTAATGGAAAGTTTGAGCTCTGGTTGTTCTTTTTCCATCGCCGTTACTACTCCATATGCTGTAGGAAAGTGGTCGGTCTGCATGATCCTGAATTTCGGAAGAAGTGCAGAGGCTGGCGATGTCTGGTGTGAGACTGGTGGTGTCCTTCCCTGTCCCATACTGCTGTCCTGCGGCTGGGCTGTGGAGAGAGGAACAATGGCCGACATTGGCTGGCGTGAAACCGGTGGTGTCCTCTCCTGACTCACACTGCCGTCCCGCGGCAGCGTTGCGGACAGAGAAGCATTGACTGACACTGGCTGGTGTGTGATTGACGCTGTCCTCTCTAGGTCCATTACGTCCGCTGACTTGCTGGTAGAAGCAAGTGGGAAAGCCTCAATAGCAGTTTTCTTTGGGGCCTGCTGCACATCGGTCCCCCGTCCTTCCTCGTCCGAAAGCTGCTTCCATTCCCTCTTGCGCTGAGCCTTCCCCATGGCTCTCTACACGTAGTGAGAACCGACTCAAACCACCGGAGCAGCAGGCGACACGTCCTCACTGCACGGTAGCTCAGGAGCAACTCCGGAGGTTAGCGATTTTGAACACACGAACATTTACATTTTTATTTATTTAGATTATGGGTTGGATTCTTACCCTTCTAGGTGTTGTTCTCCTGCGGCATAATGGCTACTTATACATTAAGAAATAATGGCAAATTAATCTATATTAAGGGAATAACCGAACATATGCACTTCCTTAAGTGTAGTAGAGTCGCATCAATTAATTTAATAGAAGCACTATCTTAGACTCGCGGGAATTAAGCCGGGAACAACCAAATTTTCTCTCGCACAACAACCAGCTCCACAACAATGGCTGCTCCCAATGCATTGGGCGTCTTCCCCACATGTGTTTCTCATTGAGAATCGGAAGGAGGGTTTGGTTTGATTTAATTTTACAGCTGATTCTTCAATTAATTTAGTAAACTTTTTTATTATATTTACAGTCCTGAGGCTGGTGATTTTCATATCAAATTACCTAAATTCATTTTGCGACGAGATACTTACGACATAAGGAATATTTATCCCACTCTCTGGAACAAAGTCAACATTTACGCTATTGTGGGAACCAACCTGACAGATTTATATTTTTTTAATTTATATGAATTTATATAGAATTTATATTTACGTTAATTTATACATTTCGATTGCAATTTGTATAATGTTTAGTGGACCGTATTTCTGCAATATTTTTACAAATCGACTTCTTGCACATTAGGGGGGGTTTATATTATTTTTTTATATATGCAGCCAATTAAACTACAGTATTAAACTACATTTATTAGTAAATAAATTTTGGAGGTGTTGTCTTATTGTATGGTAGGCCTAGTTCACCAGGTATAACTAGGATGTAGACACCAAATAATCCTCATGTGAGGCTAGCTTCCAACACCTAATTAACTGCTTTACCAAGATTAATTCTTGTTTCCTCTTCTACACCTGTCAAAGGGCACTAGCTTTAAAGCCGGAATCCTAATATATTACAGCTATAACAGATGAAACATTTGTTATATTATTAGATAAGGACCAAGGATTATTTACTTGTATTGAGTCATTGCTTCCTCTTCTAACCACAATTAATCCTATCTACCTGATATTACTGGCCAGAAATGAAATATTTAAGATTTCGGAAAGACACATCCCTTGTTTAGATGTTGACTGCGTGTTGATGATGGAAGAAGCACTAATTTGATCTCCATAACACTTCGTCCAAGGGAGTATTATACGAGTTGAACTCGCTCCCCAAAGACTTGGTCTAACAGTGACTGACCTCCCTCACCACTGATGCCTGGCTCTCCTTGTCCAGATGTCAATATGAGAATAGAAGGGTCACATTTACTCTATTTTGATACTGATAATTAAGTTAATTTAAATGAGATGTTTTTTTGATGTTAAAAGTCCAAAGACTAGTTTGGAACTCACAGTTCCTGCGACGACGCTGGAACCAATCGTATTGCCATATGCCTTCCATTGGAGACTTTCAGCGTCGTGGAGAAGAGGGACCTGCTGCCTGGGTAACAGCTTCTCCCCCGAATCAACCTACCCTGGCTTTGTGCCCTGGTGAGGCCACTCCAGACCAGGCCGACACCAGAGCGCAACTCCATAGTCTTCTGAGACTGATGGATGCCTACTACTACTACTGTGTTAACAATAATTCCTAACAGAATAGCTGGTGAATTTATAGCATTATGTGGCAATGATATCCCGTTTTCTATTGACAGAAAACTCCACTGCGCCACGTCTTCAATGGGAGAATTTATATACATATACAACAGCAGCAGCAATATTATCTGCCTATTGTATTTAATTTTAGTAAATGGTGTCGGGTTTTCCGACAGCTTTCGTTTTTTGACAAAACTAACATAAATTTAAATTATTTAATATTTATTTAACACAAAACAAGAATGGGTTTATTTGCATATTGCATTAATAGGAGTAAATAGTGTGGGAAAGTTTCCACACCAGAATTCAGGCCACTATAATATCACATTGCCGAGATCTTGCTCTATTAGTTCCATATATAAATGTCTTCTCACGATATTTATCATAATGTTTAATACAACAGCTTTCAGGTTTTTGTGAATATCTTAGGTCAGTAGAATATTCATTAAATATTTGTTTAAGTATTCTCTTTGTCACTGCTTATGAAACACCCAGAAAGATCTGGGGGTTGATATAACACCGAACTTGTCCCCAGAGGCCCGCATCAAATGGATATCATCAGCGGTATATTCTAGGTTGGCCTACATAAGAACTGCCTTTAGAAACTCGTGTAAGGAATCATTCAGGACCCTGTATACCACTTATGTCAGAATATGCAGCTCCAGCCTGGAATCCATACCTAGTTAAACACAAACAAAGTTAGAGAAGATTCAGCGGTATGCCGGAGCCGGTCGGCCGAGCGGATAGCACGCGGGACTTGTGATCCTGTGGTCCTGGGTTCGATCCCAGGCACCGGCAAGAATAAATGGGCATAGTTTCTTTCACCCTATGCCCCTGTTACCTAGCAGTAAATAAGTACTTGGGTGTTAGTCAGCTGTCACGGGCTGCTTCCTGGGGGTGGAGGCCTGGTCGAGGACCGGGCCACAGGGACACAAAAAAGCCCCCAAATCATCTCAAGATAACCTCATGATGGTGTACTGGGCCTATGGTGTACTGGGTATGTGACTACAGAGTACTGGGTATGTTCCTATGGAGTAGTGAGTATGTGCCTATGGTCTACTGGGCCTATGGTGTACTGGGTATGTGCCGATATTTCGTGTGATGTAGAAGATGAAACGTCACACATTAAATCAATCAAGTGAAAGGCTCCTCTTACCAGTGTTGACAAAGGTACTCATCACATGCTGGTTATTCATGTCATATATTACTTATAAATAATTTACCTCATATAAGTATTTCGTGTACATATGTATATCTATATTTGTTTAATTATAATACCAAGTCAAAATTTATAATAGGTGGAAAAGGTTAATTAGCTGTGGAAATGATGATAGTCAGCAACGTATCAAAATGGAGACAGCTGGCAACCTGTTCTAAGGGAGTCATTATCTCCATCCCCGGGAGATAATGACTTCAAAACAATTACATAATTAGTGCAAATTTAAGCCTGCTATCTATGGTTAGGATAGGTTAAAGTTACATTAGGTTAAGGCTGAAGTTAAGATTAGGTTATGTTAGGCTTCATTGTGTTTGGTTATGTTAATATGGTGTATTCTAAAAATGTGATATATGGAATTTTATAACTATTTGAGAATATCCTAGAATTTCATTTACAGAAAACAAACGTCTTCAGAAAGTTTCAAAGAAAACGCATTACTGTTTATATTTTAAACCATCAATTTATCCAACAATATAGTTATACCTTGAAAATATTCTCTGCTTAGGATAAAGGTTCACTTGCTAGTTTAAAGGAAAACTATTACAGGAAGTATAATATGCTTTCATACTATCACAAATATCTAGATATATATCCAGGTGGTTAGAAGGGGAAAGATGGATATTCGTGTTAAAATAGATTTAATCTGAGAACGGATTGGGTCCAGGAGTTCCATATTGTTTCAGTAACACAATTTTTTTTTATATATCTCGTATTTTAACTATTTGTTTAAGTGGTGTATGCTGGACTGGAGGAACAGTTTTTATGCACTATATATAACTTAAAAACTTTAGTAAAGTAATTTGTGAGAAAGGTAAGGTAATTATCAAAAGAAGGCACCAAACCGGGAAGGCTATGTAGCACCATCAAAGTGCGAAATAATCAGAGGGCGCTAAATATCACCAAGAATGCCAATACGAGAACAAAAACGCATAAGGCGAACGATATCAAAAGTATCCGATTCACCTAGAATTCTATCGAGGGACAAGTGACCGCGAGGGACGGTCGGAAAGCAAGACACACGCTCGTCCTGGAAGTCAGGACATTCGACAAGGATATGCACAACTGTAAGAGGGACAACGCAATTCGGACAATAAGGAGCAGGGCGGCGCTCCATTAAGTGACTGTGGGTTAAGCGGGTATGACCAACCCGCAACCATGCCAAAGCAGTTTCCCACCGCTGGTTACGGTGGTAGGAGGAAGGCCACGGGGACACACTACGTTTGAGAGTACACAGCTTGTTACCAACCACAGAGGACCAACAACCCTGCCAACGGGCAAGAATGGAAGAATGAATAACAGGATAAAAGTCGGAATAAAAAATACTTTTACAGGAGATGGGACAAGAACGGATAGCTTCTGTTGGGATTGAGTACTACAGATGTTGGAGGTAGCATGTTTGGAGCAGATGCTCTTTTGTTTATGATCTTGTTAATAATATTTCATGTACCTGATAATTGTTTTGTTGTTGTTTCTGGCGGAGAATAAAACCATGTGCACGAAGATTGTCTGACCAAAACCATAACAGTGGCGACGAGGATTAAACATCGCTGGCAGAGAGCCTGGGTACGAGACGTGGTGTGAGGATCAAGACAGTGCAGGGTACGTCGTGTGGACGAGTGGACGCTTCGCATATAACAGTGGAGTGTGCTACACCGTGGCCATGGCTACCATGTCAATCGAGCCGTTAAACACTGCCAAGATCTCGTTGGACCTGTGGCTCAGCCTGCTGGAAGCAAACTTTCCGTACCGGGACATTTATTTAAGGAGGACGCCAACAAGAAAGCGGTACTCTTAGTTTCACTGGGTTCTGAAGCATATAGTGTTCTCGGAAATTTGTGTGCACCTGAGCTACCGCACACGAAGACCTATGTAGACTTGATTGCTTTGCTTAAACGTCAGTATGTGGTGAAACCATCATATCACAGGAGTTTGATGGATTTCCAGAAGAGGACGAAAAAGCAGCAGGAATCCGTACAGGATTTATTTGCTGAATTGAGGGCTTTGGCTAACCACTGCAACTTCGGGGCACAGTTGGACGGCAGGGTTAGGGACCAGTTGTTCATGGCAGTGGAAAAGGAGAATTATTTCCCTAACCTGGTGGCAGAAAATTTGGATCTACAATCGATGACTTCATGGGCAGCGCTCGAGAAGATATTGAACCTGGAAAGGGCTTTTGGAAGTAAGACTTCTACTCAGAAAATTATGGTCGTACAGAGCCAGACCAGATGTGCACACTGTGGATACAAGCACATAAGTAGCAAGTGCAAGTTTCGTGCATATATATGCAGCTTTTGTAACAAGGAGGGCCACTTGCAGAGAGTGTGTAGGGAATATCTGAACAGGAACAACAAGGCCTGGGAAAGGAGACTACCAGGGAATGCAGGAAGAAGAGATAGTGGTACTGTGGTCAAGGCAGTAGAGGAAGGTAACCAGTCTGAAGAAGCTGCAGGTGAGGAAAACCAACTATATTCGGTGAAAGAAAAGGTATGTTCAGTGAAGTCACAAGTGGTGAATTTTGTAATTAATGGGAAGTTAGTTCCCTTGGAACTGGACACTGGTGCTGCAGTGTCAACATTGTCTAGAGATTGGGCAGATACCTTGCAATTGAATGTAAAACCAGGTAAAAAATCTTTAAGTGCTTATGATAATGTACCGATTAAGGTCTATGGCAAGGTGTCGGCAAAAGTAGGTTATAATGGAATAGAAATTGTCCAGGATTTTTATGTAGTGGATTCACATAATCCTAGCCTATGTGGTAAGGATCTCATGGAAAAAGTGGGAATTTTCTTGGCGGGCCTAGATGAATTGTCGATAGTTAAAACAATTATAAGTGCCGAACAAATGTTAGACAAATATTCAGTGGAGGCAGATAAGCCAATTAATAGCATGGTGGCAAAAATTCACCTGAAAAGTGGGGCTTCACCTAATTTTTTCAAGGCAAGAACAGTGCCGTTTCATTACAAGCAATTGGTAGAATCAGCCCTGGAAAAGCATGTGGCAGAAGGCATCTTAGAGCCAATTACACATAGTGAGTGGGCAGCCCCAATTGTACCAGTGTTGAAGGCAGATCAGAAATCCTTGAGAATCTGTGCAGACTTCAAAGAACTGAACAACCGCATACACTGTGAGAAGTACCCTGTACCTAAGATAGATGAGTTGTTGTCAGTGGTCTGCAAGGGAGCAATTTTTTCTAAGATTGACCTGAAAGATGCTTACTTGCAAATTCCTGTAGAGGAGGAGAGCCAGAAATTGTTAGTGATTAATACCCACAAGGGGTTATTTAAGTATAAAAGACTTCCTTTTGGACTCTCCTCGTCTCCAGCAATTTTTCAGAAATTCATGTCCCAGTTGTTAGTTAACATTGAAGGTGTGGCTAGTTTTTTAGATGACATTATTGTATGTGGGGAGAATGAGGAAGTGCATGATGCTAGATTAGAACAAGTTTTGAATCTTTTGCAAAAGCACAATGTGAAGATTAATAAGGGAAAAACAACGTTGAAGACCAAGGCCATTGAATATCTGGGGTACCATATTTCAGGTAAGGGCTTTACTCCTTCTCACAAAAATGTAGCTGCTATAATAGATGCCCCAGCCCCAACATCAGTTGGGGAAGTACAGTCTTTTGTTGGGATGGTTAAATATTTTTGTAAGTTCGTGAAGAACTTTTCAACAAAATTAGCACCCTTGTATGAATTGTTGAAAAAAGTGGCTAGATTTAGGTGGGCAGCAAGAGAGGAAAATGCATTCAGGAATATTAAGCAGGAATTGATCAATTCTCCAGTGCTCACTAATTTTACAGGTAGACTCCCATTAAAACTGGAGGTAGATGCTTCCCCAGTAGGAGTGGGTGTTGTATTATTACAGGAAGTAGATGGTCAGGATAAAGTAGTATATTTTGCTAGCAAGAAATTATCTCCTGTGGAACAGAATTATTCTCAGTTAGATAAAGAAGCCTTAGCTTTGGTATATGCTGTAAGAAAACTGAGGTATTTTCTGTTGGGGAGGAAATTTCTTGCTAGAACAGATCATAAACCCCTGCTAGGATTGTTTGGCAGAGGTAAGCAGATTCCAGTTAATGCCAATGCTAGAATTCAAAGATGGGCATTACTACTCTCTCAGTTTGAGTATGATTTAGAGTTTAAGCCAGGCAAGGATAATGTAGTAGCTGATGCATTAAGTAGATTGCCTGTGACAGAAGAATTAAATTCCAGTATTCCAGTGGAGTTTGTTAACCTGGTGGAATCTATGTCTTTTGAGGATATTTCATTCCAGACTATTAGGAAGGCAACTGGTAGAGATCCTAAATTTAGTCTGTTGTTGAAAAATGTCAAATATGGTTGGAATGATAATTTGTTATTGTCAGAGTATGCTGCAGTGAAGGCTGACCTTAGTATTCACCAGGATGTACTCTTGTATAGGAATAGAGTGGTGGTGCCTGGGGAACTGAGATGTAAGATTTTGGAACAGCTGCATGTAGGCCATAATGGCATAAATGCTATGAAAGCAGAAGCTAGAAGTTGGGTTTGGTGGCCAAAAATAGACCAGGATATTGCTGAGGTAACAAAAAATTGTCATATTTGCTTTAAGAATTATCAGAAACCCCAGGCTCCAGTACTTTCTTGGCCATGCACTGGAAAACCCTGGTCTAGACTTCCATGTAGATTATGCGGGACCTATGGATAATAAATATTACCTAGTGGTGGTGGATTCATACACCAAATTTCTGGATGTGCATGTGTGTAATTCCACCACATCATCTGTAACTTGTGAATTACTAAGGAAAACATTTTGTAATTTTGGATTGCCAGACATAATTGTCTCAGACAATGCTCCTTATTTTGTTTCTGTGGAAATGGAGGATTTTTTTCAGAAAAATGGTATTAAACATGTAACACCTGCCCCCTATAATCCTTCTTCAAATGGTCTAGCAGAGAGAGCAGTGAGATCCTTGAAAGAAGGGTTAAAGCGGTTTACGGAAGGTACTATTAATACAAGGCTTTGTAGATTTTTATATAATCAAAGGAAAACTGTTCATTCTACTACTGGTAAATCTCCTTCTGAATTACTGTTTCATAGACACTTTAAAGTGCACATGGAAGCAGTAAAGACAGAGCCCAATAAAGAGAAATCGGTAACTAGCTTGGCAAGTCAGTTGGCTCAGGGAGAGGAATTGTTGTTTAATGAGGGGGATGCAGTATATGCAAGGAATTTTGGAAGTGGAAAGCCCTGGGTGGAAGGGAAAATTAGGGAGGTCCTGGGCCGTAGGAACTTCACTGTGCAAGTGCAGAGTTTTGGGAACATTAATTGGAAAAGGCATGCCGATCAGCTCATGCCAAGGTTCACAGGGAATTTTGAAGACCCTTCAGGTGGGGGTGGGGCAACTAGGGATATCCATCCTTATAATGAAGGGATAGCAGAACCTGCAGGAGACCGGGAGGCAGAGCAAGGGGCAGTAGAGGGTAATGGGGATACAGTTAACCCTATGGACTCTACAAGGAGTAATTCAGAAGAATGTTTCCCAGAAGTAACAGGTCAGGACTCCCAGTTGAGAAAATCAGGAAGAGTCATACGACCGCCTGATAGACTTAACCTGTAGGGATATAGTTTATTTAAAAGGGGAGGAATGTTGGGATTGAGTACTACTGATGTTGGAGGTAGCATGTTTGGAGCAGATGCTCTTTTGTTTATGATCTTGTTAATAATATTTCATGTACCTGATAATTGTTTTGTTGTTGTTTCTGGCGGAGAATAAAACCATGTGCACGAAGATTGTTTGTCTGACCAAAACCATAACAGCTTCCTTAGCGGCAGCATCCGCACGCTCATTGAAAGAAACACCAATATGGCTGGGAACCCAGCAAAACTCTACTGATTTAAATTTACAAGAAATAAGAAACAGCCAATGTTGAATCTCGATGACCACCGGATGGACAGGATTAAAGGACCCTAGAGCCATGAGGGCACTACGAGAATCAACTACAACCACAAAGGAGGAATGAGAATGAGAAAGCAAGAGACGAAGAGCATAGAGAATAGCATAAAGTTCTGCCATAAAGACGCTAGCCTCCGAGGGGAGGCGACACATATAAGTACGGTCAGGAAAAACAACAGAGTAGCCCACACCGTCCGCAGACTTAGACCCATCAGTGAAGATGGAAATAGAGTGGGAGTGTGAATGAAAGTGCTCAATGAAGAGGCTTTTCAGAATAATAGGAGGGGTACAGGCTTTAGTAATACAAGTCAAGGACGTACAAAACTTGGGAAGGGGGACTCTCCACGGAGGTAAGGAAGGAACAATACGAGGAGAAACATTAGAAATATGAACAGAAAGAGAATCCTGTAAGCAAGATAACCGGACAGAAAGTGGGAGACAATGAAGAGGAGCAGGAACCACAGGAGAAGGAAAAGTCAATGCACGACAGAGGCGAGAGGAAGGATGTTGGAAGGACCGCGCAAGATAGCGAAGACAGTAGCGATCACGGCGGTCCTGAAGAGAGAGAAAGCCAGTGTCAACATACAAGCTAAGGGCGGGAGTCGAACGAAAGGCACCAGAGCTGAGACGCAACCCAGTATGGTGCAAAGCATCAAGACGGCGAAGAGTAGGAGAAGCAGAAGAGTATGCAGGGCAACCATAAACGAGTTTAGACAGGACGAGAGAGGAGGGCAAATAGAGGAGCGTGCACCTATCCGCTCCCCAAGAAGTATGGGACAAAACCTTAAAGAGGTTAACGGCCTTAGAGCATTCAACTCGGAGGTAAGAGATATGGGCCGACCAAGACAAACGAGTGTCAAAGACTAACCCCAAAAACTTCGCGGAATTCCTGTACACAATGGGATGACCATAAAGCGACAAAGAGGGACGAAGAACGACATGCTTCCAAGTAAAAGTCATAGCACAAGTCTTAGACGCAGAGAACTTGAAGCCATGATCGGTGGCCCAAGACGACACGGCATCAATCGCAAGTTGAAGCCGCTGTTGAAGGAGAGGGAAATCATCACCCCGACAGCAAAGGGTAAGATCATCAATATAGAGAGCAGAGAAGACGCCAGAAGGAAGAGAGGAAAGAAGACCGTTGAGGGCAACTAGAAAAAGAGTAGTGCTCAGAACACTACCCTGGGGTACACCCTCATACTGCTGAAAAGGGGCAGAGAGAGCAGTACCAATCGCACACGAAAGGAACGACGAGAGAGGAAGCTCCGGAGGAAGAGAGGAAGGTTCCCACGAAGGCCAAAAGAATGAAGTTGAGACAGAATATGATACCACCAGGTAGTGTCGTAAGCCTTTTCCAGGTCAAAAAGGACGGCAACAACGGAGGTCTTCCCAGCAAAAGCAGTACGGATATAGACCTTCTAGTTCACCAGGACATCTGTTGTACTGCGGCACTTGCGAAAACCAAATTGAGAAGGGGAGAGGTGGCAATAGTGCTCTAAGAACCACATCAAACGAACGTTGACCATACGTTCAAAGAGCTTGCAGACACAACTCGTGAGAGCAATAGGGCGGAAGTCCTTGGGGGTGATCCGAGAGACCCTGGTTTCCGAACAGGGAGGACAACAGCATCGAGCCAGTCTTCAGGGACTGACGACGACTCCCAGACCCGATTGTACAGACTCAGTAAATACTGAGACGTGCACGGAGGGAGATGGCGAAGCATTTCATAATGAATGCCATCGGAGCCAGCTGCCGTAGAACCACAAAGGGCTAGGGCAGATTGAAGTTCAGAGAGAGAGAGAAGGGATCATTATAGGGAAGGTGAAGATAAGTACAGAAATTTAAAGGACGAGATTCAAAGAGAGGCTTACGATGAAGGAAGGATTGGGGGAGATGGGTACCAGAACTAACAGAGGAGAAATGGGAACCCAGTTCGGTCGCAACCTGCAATGGGTCAGCCACAAGAGCACCATGAAGGCGAAGGACCAGTGAGACATCGGGAACGAACTTACCCGCAATCTTGCAGATACGCTTCCAGACCAGTGGAAGAGGAGTTTCGGACGTAACGGTGGAGACATAAGACTCCCAGCAAGCACGTTTAGCCGCACGGATGGTCCTATGGGCCACCGCACTCGCCTTCCGAAACAAAAGAAAAGACTCAACCGTCTGCCGGCGGCGATGTCTCTTCCAGGCTGCATGCTTTCAGCGGACAGCCCGAGCACAGTCCATTCTTCACCAGGGAACGCACTTCCGCGTTCCCCGAGAGGAAGAGCGAGGAATAGAGTGGAGGGCAGCGTCAAAGACAGTGTCATGAAAAAGAAGGAGGGCGCGAGGGAGAGGTAAAATGGAGAGGTCGGAAATAGTAGCACGGAGAGTAAAGAGGCGATGGACGTCGGCCCGCACATTCAGGCGGCGTGGAGAGCCAGGAGACGGAGGAGAAGGACGGGAAGGAGGACTAGAAGGAGAGGAAATAGAAGATACAGGAGACGTGACAGACTGGGTAGAAAGGAGGGGAGCCCTAGACAGAGAACCAGGAGGGGGACCCTTCGGGACAGAACGGAGGGAAACAGGGGAGGTGGTGGTGGGCGTGTCCGGGTCTAAGGCTCGGAAACGGTTGTGAGACTGAGGAAGGCGGGAAGGACGAGGAGAGGAAGAGCGCACCACGAGAGCGTAGGAGACACCGGCGAAAGAGGGGAGACGATGAACTTGGCGCCGAGCCTCAGGAAAAGACAAACGGTCCCGGTGCTTCAAGTTGAGGACAGCCGCCTCAAGTTTGTAACGAATACACGCACGGGAGAAGGTAGGGTGGGCCTCACCGCAATTGAGGCAGCGGGCCTGGGGAGAAGTGCACTCTAACTTAGAGTGACCCTCGCTTCCACACACGGAACAGAGAGAGACAGGACTAGAGCATTTGAGGGTACCATGCCCAAACTTCCAGCACTTACCGTAGAGCCTCGGAGAGGGAATATATTCCTGAACGGAGCACCTGGCACCAGCAAGAATAACAGAGGATGGAAGGGTCCTACCATCAAAGGTAACCTTCACAACCCGAAGAGGCAGACGGTGATGACCACGAGGGGGGACGAGTAAATGTATCCACCTGGAGGACAGAATGACCCTGGGCCTCGAGGGCATGCTTGATATACTCGTGGCAGTCCCTGAGATCCCTAACACCGGTCGCAACATGGTGCGGGAGGAGAACAGTGCCCACACTGGCATTCAATTGGGCGTTCTTCGAGACCCGAACAGGGGTTTCACCAAGGCAGGAAAAGGCGGCCAAGTGAGTGGCCGCATCCTGAGAAGGAGCAGCAACGACACGGGTACCAAGACGAGTGGGGTTGAAGGTGACAGAGGCATCCACGGAGTCGACAAGATGTCTATGAAGGGAAAAATCATCAGGAGGAGTTGAGTCCAAAGGTTGGAGGTCAAAGTATTTAGTCCTTGTAGCAGGACCAAACAAAGCATGGAACGAAGGAGGATGGTAAGGGAGCATACGAGAGCGGCCGTGGCGGGTACGGCGATGAGAACCCGTAGAGAGAGATGGGTTGAAAGGTTCAGTAGTCGCAAGAAGAGATGGAGCCGTGCAAGGGAACGAGACGGTCACCACAGCAGGCTTGGGGCTCGACCCAACCACAGAGGAGGGAGGGGAGCAGGGAGGAAGAGTCCGGTCTGGGCCTAAACCGGGCTCTGTAGGGGAGGCTACAGATCCCGGTCTTCCAGGACGGTCCGACTCAGGGGCCTGGTCGCCCACCCCATGAGCCTGGTTAGCCCATGCTGGTCGCCCACCCCATGAGTAGTCAAGTCGTCATCCATATAGCAAACCAACACAAAAGGGATGGGACCCGAAACCAAGGGATACCACCTACCAGGGCAGCCAGGGAGGCCGAGCGCGGGCCAGTGCAGGAAGGGATGTGTCGTCCCCAGCGGTGCTCCCCCTTTTCAACAGGGGAGTCCTATTACTTCGTTCATTCTCTCACATTGGTGCTAAGACCCCAGTCCCCCTATCGCCCTAGCCTGGACACCCAACCATCCACTCAGGGCGGCCTCTCACAAGCGACCCCTCCAGCGGGTGATCCGATGGTTCACAAGGCTCCTACATGGTGCCCTTCAGCACGTACAGCACCCAAAGAGGGGGCACAGGCAACCCACACCCGTCCCAGGGAGGTGTACATGAGCCCCTCACCACAGCAAGGAGGCACCAGGGAGGAGAATTTGTGAGAAATCATTTAATTACTACACATCTTAAACACTGACGAAGGTGTCATCAGTACAGTGGAGGAACTCTCCACGTTGTTTCCATGGAAATACCTCACTACATATTAACAAACTTATGGAGCATGTGAGTGGGTAACTCAGCATAAAGTTATCAAGGAATATTTACAGTGAAAACACGTTAAAATTAATATATATATACAAGACGCAAACATAAAAATGAGCAGCTAAACTATCAGGAAGTTTGTTTGTTTTTATTTTTATTTTTACATGCAAGCATGCAAGGTAAAGACAATAAATACAATAAAATATCAGAGAAAACAAAAACAAATACAGAAGCCACCGGCCAGAAGGACCGACAGCACAGGACAATAATTAGCAAAAATGGAGGAACGCATGAGAAACACAGCATACATCAAGACAAATTAAAAAACAATAACAATAACAAACAAGCAAATAAACAAAACTTAGGAACAATTTAAAACAAAACAAACAAACATCGGCCGGAAGGACCGACAACAAAACACATCATAATGTATAAAATGAAACATAACACAAGACAATACACACACAAACAAATCATAAATATAAACAAAAGGAAAATTGAAAAGAAAACACAATACAACATGGTAATACATGAAGAGAATACACACACTGCAAAACACCGGCCCTTCCACAAACAAAGGGAGAGGCACGGGCACAGAAGACAGTAGGGCAAACAAAACGCCAGAGGGCACACAACACTACAAATAGGGGAAAAAATAAAAAAAAACAGGGAATCAGCGGACATACTTGCCCGGGAACAAGACCCGTGGGAATCGCACATTGAACGCCTCCCAACGTAACCACCCCCAAGGGTCTCGTTCACCCACTGGGGACGCCATGTCATCCGGAACCCTAGCTACAAACACCCGTAAGCAGGGGACCTAAATGGTATCACTTCTGACGCGAGTAACTGCCACAATCCCCCACATCATGGGAACACCTCCACCATGAAATTCCCCTGGCTCGTCATTCAGCAGTAACTCAGCAATCGCCGACCAGTGACTCGGCGGCATCACCGACGCCGGCAACACGTCCCCCAGGTCCCCAATACATACCCTCACAGGAGGGGGATGGACATAGGACACCACCACCGGGGCACCAGCGGCCACGGGCACACTACCAGATGACTGCAGGGAACCAGGGCGGCGCGCATCCTTCCGTAATGTCACAACCAGGCCACGCCAGCACCAGCAACCACACCATCCCTGGGAGCGGGAGCCACCACCTCCCACTGCGGAGAGTCCCCAGGCGGAGAAGGAACAGAAGGCACCCCCGAGACCCGGGCACCAGCATCAGCAGGCACATGAACCTCTGCCACTACCATCCGTGGAGACAGCAACACATCCGGTTCTACACCGTTAACTCCCAAGGACCCACTGTCACCGAATTCCCCAACTTCGGCCCAGGCAGACGACGAACGCCTGGAACGCTTGAGCTCCGGCCAGAGATCGTCAGAGCCGGAAGTGGACCCAGAAACACGGGTCCCACCAGCCGGACGAACCGACGCCCGATGCAGAACGGCAGCAGCCTCTACCACTGGGGGAAACTGGCCCACACACAGCAGGAGGCTCCGCAATCACCCCAGCACCCAGCACATCCGGGACCCGAGGCGAGAACACAGGGCCAGGCACAGCATCCGAAGACGAGGAAGAAGACGGCGGCGCGTCACAATGATCACCAGGAAGGCCTTCAGGAGTAGCGGAGATAGCGACAGGAGCACGTAGACCATCTTATGGCACCGCAAGACCCAGAGGAGAGTCTGCAACAATCGGAGGAACGTCCGGCGATGTATGGGGAGCCGCATCCGCTAACTGAACGCTCACCTCTTCCTCACCGGAAACCTCCTCCAGAGGGAGTGGTGGAAAATCCTCTTCCCGGAAAAGTTGACCGGAGCAACCGGATCCGCAGTGCATCTGGCAGCTTGATGCCCCAACATGCCACACCGGAAACAAGTACGGGGTTGCCGGGCATAATACACCCGCACGTAGTACCCTAAAAGTCGGACAGAGGATGGAATGTCCGACCTCAGGCGCATCCCGAGGGTACGAGTGTTCGTCTTCACTCCCGCATATTTTCCAGAAGATAACTTGTGCATCCTCACACTGACGACGAAGCCAAATCTCTGGAAGAAACGCCGGAGAAGGGACTCAGGGAATTCCATGGGGGCCCCATGGACGCTCACATACGTCACGGCACCACTCCGATCAGAAATGGTCACAGAACCAGCGCCAACCAACAACTTCAAGGTACGGCCCTCGTACCGCCGGAGAAATCCACGGTATGCCTCCTCACCCACAAACTTGATGATCACCCGGCGAGCAGTCACCAGCTCAACCCCGTAGTCCTCCTCGACCGGGACATGTAGCACGTCACACAGGACCTGCTCAACTAGAGGATACCCTGCACGGCAGGTAAACTCCAACCCCACGGAGTTTACCCTCTCAACAGCGGGAAGATGGCTGCTCATCGCAAAAGTGCCACGTCAACACCAGTCCAACTATCAGGAAGTAGCTGTGGGATGGTCTCCAAGCCTAAGGGAGGTGGTGGAGGGTGTAGCAATGGTATGTAACTACAAGTCAGGTGCATGAGCAATAACACTCCTGACAGACTGACAGACTGCCAGACTGACAGACTGCCAGGCTGACAGATGCACAAACTGACAGACACCACAAAATAACAGACTCCAAACTGACAGACTCACAGGCAGAAATGCTCCATTAAATCATTTGGTGGATATTTTTCACAGGAAAAACCCGTATTTACACTCTGGGGCTGAGATCGGGACGATAATATATATTTTTATCGTGTATTACACAGAGTTCAGAAGAGACCGAGAGATTAATGCCAGCAGCTCCGGCTAATATGTCCTCCACATATATGTGGTCAATATGTCCTCCACATATATGTGGTCAATATGTCCTCCACATAGTATGTGGTCAATATGTCCTCCACAAATATGTGGTCTATATGTCCTCCACAAATATGTGGTCAATATGTCCTCCACAAATATGTGGCCAATATGTCCTCTACAAATATGTGGTCAATATGTCCTCCCACAAATATGTGGTCAATATGTCCTCCACATATATGTGGTCAATATGTCCTCCCACAATTATGTAGTCAATATGTCCTCCACAAATATGTGGTAAATATTCCCTCCAAAGCAATATAATAAATATTAATAAAGAGGTCTAAATATTGGTCCGAGATTGGTCAGCCTGGCCGCTCACTAATACGTCTCATTTTGTACGCTATGGTCCCCAACATACAAAATACCATGTAAAGTAGCGGGTCACAAACATCCTTTCTCTATACATGGGCAGGTTAGGTTAGGTGGGTGGCTTGGGTTGGTGCGTTTCTGGTAATCTTGTAGTACCGGGGGAAGGGGCTGGCTAGCCACCATCTGGTAAAAGCATTTGCTATGATGCTTCAGTGTGAATATAATGCAGGATGAAGACAGCAGTAAATATGTACCCAGGAATTAGTCAGGTGTTGTGGGCTGCAGCCTGCATCCTGGTGAAGGTCTGTCCCTTGGCCCAGGAGCCTAACACACTCGTAGTCCCGAGAATGTCAACTAAGTGTTAATATTAATAATTATTCACTAATTAATAGCTCAATCACCTGATCAGAGACCGGACCAGCAGGGACATTGATCCTCAGAACCATGCATGGAAGGTCTAAGCTAACCCACAAGGTAAATCCAAGGTAACACTAAACTAACCTCCAAGGTATCTTCGAGGTAACCCCAAAGTAACCTCAAGGTAACCTCAGTAGTTGGAAACGACACAAATCGAAGCCGTTTTGATTTTTCCGACGGCTTCGATTTGAGCCGTGTGTTTTTCGTTACAAATGGTTCGGCTTCGGTATGAGCCGTGTATTTTTTGTTGCCCCAGCACGCATTTTCGCTCAAGGGGAGTAAAAAGCGTGTTAATGAGTCGTGTATTTTTCGTTACCCTGATAAGATTAAACGGCTTCGATCTGGCATCTGGTCTTAGCATTTCGCTCAAGGTGATTTAAAATCAGCATATGAGTCGTTTTGCATTATAACAGTGGCCCTGAAACCTAATGTACAATAACGCCATCCATGGTCTATTTTAAATCTCCTATTTACTTTCAATCAATGTTTAACCTGAACATCAACTGCCTCTATTAGGGGAACTGCAGTAGGCCTGTTCCCTATTAATATCCCCTTTCATCTGCATTTATACACATCAATAATGTCACTCCATTAATAATCAGAAGGACCTTGAAGCTTTATAGTGCCCATCCAAAGTTGGTTTAATGTCCATAGGAATGAATGAAATCCTCCATCGGCCATTTGCATGTAACAAAGATGAGCAACACAGAGTGTGACCTAATATGTATCTTAGAGTTCACCCCTGTTACTAAACCAGTATTTACCCAGGTCTTTTCCTAACTCTAAAAACCTATTCAATTCATACCCATTGTTTCATGTTCTGTCTCGTGTTTATAGTATTAAGAGTCTATTAATATCCCCCTTTTATCATGTTCATTCAGTCACACCTCTGTCATGTCACCCCTA
This sequence comes from Procambarus clarkii, assembly GCF_040958095.1. NCBI lineage: Eukaryota > Metazoa > Arthropoda > Malacostraca > Decapoda > Cambaridae > Procambarus > Procambarus clarkii. Next base: position 21,913,161 of record NC_091199.1, read on the forward strand.
TTTCTTCGCCTTTACATAAGAACATAAGAACAAAGGTAACTGCAGAAGGCCTATTGGCCCATAAGAGGCAGCTCCTATTCTATAACCACCCAATCCCACTCATATACTTGTCCAACCCGTGCTTGAAACAATCGAGGGACCCCACCTCCACAATGTTACGCGGCAATTGGTTCCACAAATCAACAACCCTGTTACTGAACCAGTATTTACCCAAGTCTTTCCTAAATCTAAACTTATCCAATTTATATCCATTGTTTCGTGTTCTGTCCTGTGTTGATACTTTTAATACCCTATTAATATCCCCCCGGTTATGTCCATTCATCCACTTGTAAACCTCTATCATGTCACCCCTAACTCTTCGCCTTTCCAGTGAATGCAACTTAAGCTTTGTTAATCTTTCTTCATATGAAAGATTTCTAATTTGGGGAATTAACTTAGTCATCCTACGCTGGACACGTTCAAGTGAATTTACATCCATTCTATAATATGGCGACCAAAACTGAACTGCATAATCTAAATGGGGCCTAACTAGAGCAAGATATAGCTTGAGAACCACACCAGGTGTCTTGTTACTAACGCTGCGATTAATAAATCCAAGTGTCCGATTTGCCTTATTACGAACATTTATGCATTGATCCTTTTGTTTTAAATTCTTACTAATCATAACTCCCAGATCCCTTTCGCAATCCGACTTCGCAATCACAACACCATCTAGCTCGTATCTTGTAACTCTATCATCATTACCTAACCTCAGAACTTTACATTTATCATCATTAAACTGCATCTGCCAATCCTTTGACCATTTCAAAACCCTATCTAGATCAACTTGAAGTGATAGTGAGTCCTCCTCCGAATTAATTTCCCTACCGATTTTCGTATCATCGGCAAATTTGCAAATGTTGCTACTCAAACCTGAATCTAAATCATTTATATATATTATAAACAACAGAGGTCCCAGGACAGAGCCTTGAGGCACTCCACTTACAACATTTTCCCACTCTGACTTGATTCCATTTATACTAACTCTCTGTTTCCTTTGGTATAGCCATGCCCTAATCCAGCTTAATATAGCACCCCCAATACCATGAGACTCTATTTTTTTAATCAGTCTTTCATGTGGCACTGTATCAAAAGCTTTGCTAAAGTCAAGGTATACAACATCGCAATCCTTACCACTATCAACTGCCTCAACAATGCTAGAATAAAAAGATAACAAATTTGTTAAACATGAACGGCCATTTATAAAACCATGTTGCGACTCAATTATTAATTTATGTTTTTCAAGATGAAGACGAATTTTATTTGCTATTATAGATTCGAGTAACTTTCCCACAATAGACGTTAGGCTAATTGGTCGATAGTTAGACGCAAGTGATCTATCTCCTTTCTTAAAAACTGGTATCACATTAGCAACTTTCCAAAACTCTGGCACTCTGCCTGACTCTATTGATTTATTAAATATGGTTGACAGTGGGTCACAAAGCTCCTCTTTGCATTCTTTAAGCACCCTAGCAAACACTTCATCCGGCCCTGGGGATTTGTTTGGTTTGAGTTTTACTATTTGTTTAAGAACATCCTCCCTGGTAACTGCTAAACTCGTCAACCTGTCCTCGTCCCCACCCACATATACTTGTTCGGCTGAAGGCATATTGTTAAGTTCCTCTTTAGTAAATACAGATACAAAATATTTATTAAAAATACTACTCATCTCTTCATCAATATCTGTTATTTGACCTGTCTCAGTTTTTAATGGACCTATCCTTTCCCTAGTCTTAGTACGATATAACTGAAAAAACCCTTTAGGATTTGTCTTTGCTTGCCCTGCAAATACCTTTCTAGAGAATGTAATTTAAGCTTTGTCAATCTGTCTTCAAGGATCGTTTATTGAGCATAGGGAGACTTCAACAGGGGTTTCAGTAGTAATCCCAAGTGCATGCGAATTGATATAATTTTTCAAAACAGGCTACACCAGCACTCATTTTTATTTAATTCCTCCTTCACTGCTAGTGCAGTGTACGTCTCAAATTCGCTCAAAATATTCTCCCCACATCCCTACTGCATCATATAACAAATCAAATACTAATCCAATAAACATATAAATGAACTACAATGAGTAAAAGCAAACCTCTCATGTTTTGAAATAAGGCCTTCTGCAGTCGCCTTCATTCTAAGGTCTTCATCCCTAATGCGGTGCTATCCACCAATGAATGCATAACTTTTAGCCGACATTGTATATGTGGTTCCTAGGAGGTTCACACGTTAGTACAATCTCTTAATCGCTCTCAATACCTCAACCGTACTCTCTGTTTCCGAAGTCCGAAGTCTCAACCATACTCACAGGTGATGCTCTGATGCTCATATTTTTTCACTCATTGCTCATATTTTCTGTTATTCAATTCATAAACCCGATCAAACCAATCTGACTTAACCTATTATAAAACGAAAACAAAATACATTTCTACAGACTCATTGTTGTTTAGCGACGTCATAAAAAGGGACCTCGATATAAGGATAGGGTTTTGTTAGCCAATAGCAAATCGGTGTTAAAGCACCACAGCAACCTGACTTTTTAAACTATGAGTGGCGTCACCAGATGGCCAATGCGGTCTTGGCGTGGTACTTGCATATGTAGTCCGTTAAATGTTATTATTAAAAATGGCTAGACTATCAATCCCCACCTAACCTTACCTAATTACAGGTTTAAGAATATGCATTTTAGTCATCCACAACTGTAATCATTATTCAGTGATAAGTTCAAAATTATTATAGCAACCCAAATGTCATAGCGCAATGTAAGCAGAATCGTACATCTGGCAGCTCAGTGAATTAGTACCTGTGTACATAAGTTAGTAAACTGTCCTCACATCTATCAAATAGCTGTCCAAATGTCTCACCGCAATTCATCCATCTAGCAACTCAGCGGGATGCTAGCCACTGTATTCACAGGCTAATCATTTCTAGACCTCAAAAATTCCTAATCTTGCTACGCAAATCAGCTGACTTGTTTCTAAACCAACAATCACAAATACATGTATGCTTACCTACACATACTCAACAACCCATACAGGCATAGACAATAGCCTGTTTTTTGCCACTATTACCACATTGGTCAGATGTAATTTATGCTATATGAATCCAATACAACATTTACACTCCAGATATGAAATATATGTACAAAATATATAATTTACACATAAAGTATATCGTTTACTCACAAAACATGCCATTCATACACGAAATAGGCCATTTAAAGACAAAATATGTCATTTATATGCAAAATATATCAGTTGCACACAAAATATACCATTTTCACAAATATTACATATACACTCAAAGTATAACAGTTACACAAAGTATGGTATTTGCATAACTATAACAAATTACATACATGCCCATACAATAAAAAATGCGCTTTCACTAAAATTACACAATTCCATAAATATAATTTTCACAAAAAACGGACACATCGTCTCATAAACCAAAATACACTTACACACTTGCACATGAAGATCTATTGGTTTTTTTTTTTAGAATACATATACAGAACTTACACAAATACACAATTCACACAAAAAATACAGTTGCACCAGTTCCACTGAAACAAAATTTAAAAACACAATTTGCGTAAAATGAACTATTTGACCAAAACGATTATAAAACAAGGACAATTCTTACACAAATTGTGTAATTATTACACATCTTTGTACAATTAAAACAAGCAAACTTGCTGTATAATTATATAACTTGCACAATGACAATCAATACACAACAGGTGTAATTACTTAATTCATCCATATACAATTACACAACATGCGCAATTAATACACAACTTGCGCAATTGTTATAAATTTTTTCATAATTATTATTACACAACTTGCCTAAATACAATACTATCAAATACATATCCAGCACAAATACGTGCAATACATAACCAACCCAAATATGTATATATACAACTAGCACAAATACACAATTCACACAAAAATACAATTACAACATACAGACAGTTAATACACAACTTACACAAAAATATATTCAGTATACAACTTACACAAAAATATATTCAATACGCAACTAGCCCACATATAAACAATACATAACTAACACACATACACTAAATACACTACACAATTCCACAAAAAACACACACCCAGAAGCATATGTAATTAATACACAACTTGCACAAACAATACACAAATTGCAGTAATATAAACAGTACATAAATGCAATCATCATACAACTGATGCAAAATACATAACCTGCATAATTAATGCACAACTTGCTCAAATATAATTATTATGCTATTTGTACAAATACAATCACAGCCAACTAGGCTAAACAATACACAATTTTCATAATATTTTTCTAGGTATGTTTAGGACATTAATTATAAAATGCCGAGTTTAACCAACTCCCCCAAAAGTCAGAATTTCACATGAATGAATGATATGTCTGACATCCTATGAGCTCAATATAAAAACACATACATTTTCCATTAATGTTTCAACATTATTAGTTCTTGATTATTCATCTAACATATGCTTATTGTTTTTAATGCCTTATTAATACTTCCTTGTTAGATCCTCCTCAATCATGTCACCTGTATTTATTTACGCACACCATCCAACAGACTTATTGGTTCTAGCCTTAGTTATGTCAGGGCAGGTAGGGTTACGTGAAGTCAGTAATTTCTATGATAATTTAAGCAAATTTACTATATCCTATCAAAAATGCAACCAATTAGAACGTAAATTCATCTAAATCTATCGAAAATTATACTTATACTTCACAATTTTAACCAAATTCAACCTAGCAAATGCTAAACTAACTAAATATGAGCAACCCATATCCTCGCATACAAGCCTATGTCATCTTTGTCCATACATTACATAAGTTAGCTATAGCTCGAACCTCCCAAATAGGTAAATTTACACTATTTTATGAACATGCTAGTTCATTGTTGTTGTTGTTTAAGATTCGCTACTCATAACAATAAGTTCCAGTAGCATGGGCTATGGTGAGCCCGTAAGTGGAGGCTCTATGGAGCAATTATCTGTATCAGTGGCTGATACTAGAGATGTGGCGATGGATGGGGATCTTCATGATGGTTTTCAGCCTGGAGGGCTGGCTATACCAGTTATGGAGCTGGTGGGGTTAGCGTAGCCCTCTAGGTTTACCGTTTTTTCTTTGCCTGCGACTTTGGCTGAGCAGTGCTGTCGTTAGAGTTTGGTGACGTGGCCTCCATGAGGAAGCCTTGAACCGTGTTGGTGTCGTATTTGTGATGCGGCGGTGGAGCTCCTACTGTGATTTCCTCGTCTGAGGAGTCCGTAACCTCCGTAGTGGGCGCTTTTGTCTTTCGCCTCGCAGCCTTAGGTAGGTTTAGGTGTCGTTGATTGGTGGTTGTAGCTATTTCAGGAGCGCTGGTGGTGCTGTTATCGTTTGTAGACAGCACGTCTGCTAGCGCGGCTGCTGAGATAGTGATGGTAGGAGTGTTGGGAGCTGGAGAAGGAATTACCTCTGTTTGTGTCGCCCGGGTCATGGGCGGTTCTAGAGTCAGTGTTGAAGTTGACCGCATGGTCGTCCTGGTGGTAGTCTCCGTGGTGGTAGAGGAGGCAGTGAGATTTACGCTAGTGGCTATGATGGGGGCCAGGCCATTGTCTATGTATAATGCGTTTAGTTCACTGACAAAGCGCTGGTTGTCTGGTCCTGCCAGCCTTTCCGCTAGTTTAAGAAGACCAGGGATAATGCCTGCACGTGATGCAGGAGGCTGTGAAGGAGCCTGTGGGACCTTGGGTTCCCAATGAGAAGGTTGTGTCGCCTGCTGGGAGGAGCCACATGTTGGTAGGACTGGAAAGTCTTCTGGTCGACTAGTGAGAGCTAATGTGGTGAGTTGAACGCTTGGGGCTCTGGTCGAGGAGGTAGACGAGTTGTTTCTTTTGGCTTCAACCTGGACCTTGATGATTTCCTGTCTGCGGGGGCAGCGGTAGGAAATTGCGGGGTGATTGCCATCACAGAGCAAGCAGTGATGGACTGTTGCCTTGCATATGGAGTAGTGATGGTCCAGTGCGCACAGGCTGCATCTCTGGACAGGGTGCTGACACTTGTTGATCGGGTGGGAGAGCTCGTAGCACTTAAAGCACTGCTGGATATCTTGGTATCGTTCTTTTTTTATTTGGTGGGGTGGTATTTTTAGGCCGAAGCAGTAGAATCCTTGTGTGGCAGCCTGGGTGGCCGCAGCTATGGTGGTGAACGTAATCTTCATTGATGTTTTGTCGGTGTTGCAGAACTCTAGGTTGAATACCGACAGGTTTGGATTTTAGTCCTCGATATTGTTTATGATATGATGTTGAGGTCGCTCAGCGATCCACCGGCTAGTCCTGCTGGTAAAAACAGTTCTTCCGGCCAGGAACTCACGTAGGGAGTGAGGATGTAGATGGTGCTCTTTGTGAAGAAAGGCATCGTTAGTGAGGAGTTTTTCTAGCTCCTCTTCACATGAAAAGTAGAGCATGATATCTTCACCTTCCTGACTAATGCCAGCAGGTTTGAGGCCAGTTACGTCCTTCAGGACCTTTAAAATATTGCTTCTTTTGATAGCATGACCGTCAAGTGGAGTAGCTCTGACCTTAAGACGTTTGGGTCGCATTGTGACCACACTGCGCCTTGTGATGTGTTGGCGGGAGATGTCTCACCCATCTGTGTAGGCTAGTTCATTACCCCTAAGATATTATATATCCTACCTTATACAACCTCACCTAACATATCCGTAGCTAGATTTGATTAAAGTTGGCAAAATTTAAGCTGTTTCCACCTAAATATAACTTAATTTAATTCACTTTCCATCAAATATACCCAATGTTTTATAACATAGGCCAATGCCCATTTCTACCCACATTTTCACCCTTCCAACCTACCCTACACGACCTTACCTGACCAGACCTAGTATATCCAAAGCTAGATTTGATTAAAGTTGGCAAAATTTATGCTGTCCCCCCCCCTAAATTAAACTAAATTTAAGAGAATTCCCACCAAATATCCCCAAATGTTTTGTATCGTAGCACAGCCAATATCCATTTAACCCCACTTTTCACTTATTCCATCCTACCCTACATCACCTTACCTAACCTGACTTAGCATATCCAAAGCTAGATTTGATTAAGGTTGGTAAATTTGTGCTGTCCCACCTAAATCCAACCTAATTTAACCCAAATGTTTTGTAACATAGCACAGCCAATGTCCATTCTTACCCCACATTTTCACCTATTCTAACATGCCCAACATAACCTCACCTAACCTGACTTAGCATATCCAAAGCCTGATTTGAATAAAATTTGGCAAAATTTAAGCTAGTCTCACCTAAATTCAATCTAATTTAATTCAATTTCCACCAAATACACCCAACGTTTTGTAACATAACACAGCCAAATGCCCATTTTTACCCACATTTTCACCAATTCCAACCTACCCTACACGACCTCACCTAACATATCCAAAGCTATATTTGATTAAAGTTGGCAAAATTTAAGCCTTTCCCACCTAAATTCAAGCTAATTTAAGCCAATTTTCCACCAAATATACCCAAATGTTTTGTAACAAAACACAGTGAAAACCCAGTTTTACCCACATTTTCATCTAGTCTTACCTACCCTACACAAGGCCCCTACCCTTGGGGGGGCCTCGTAGCCTGGTGGATAGCGCGCAGGACTCGTAATTCTGTGGCGCGGGTTCGATTCCCGCACGAGGCAGAAACAAATGGGCAAAGTTTCTTTCACCCTAAGTGCCCCTGTTACCTAGCAGTAAATAGGTACCTGGGAGTTAGTCAGTTGTCACGGGCTGCTTCCTGGGGTGTGTGTGTGTGTGGTGTGAAAAAAAAAAAAAAAAAAAAAAAAGTAGTTAGTAAACAGTTGATTGACAGTTGAGAGGCGGGCCGAAAGAGCAAAGCTCAACCCCCGCAAAAACACAACTAGTAAACACAACCTTACCTAACTTGACCTAGCATGTCTAAAGCTAGATTTGATTAAAGTTGGACAAAATTTAAGCCTTTCCCACCTAAATTCTACCTAATTAATGGCAATTTATACCAAGTATATCCTAAATGTTTTGTATCTTAGCATAGCCAAAGTTCATTTTACCCAAGTTTTCACATATTCCATCCTCCCCTACACAACCTTACCTAACCTGACCTAGCATATCCCAAGCTAGCTTTGAATGAAAGTTGGTTTAATTTATTTTGTCCCACCTAAATTTCACCTAATTTGAGTCAATTTCCACCAAATAAACCCCAAATGTTTTGTACCATAGCAGAGTCAAAGCCCATTTTACCCGAGTTTTCACTTATGCCATCTAAATTTTATATATTTCCATTTTTATATATTTTTATATATATATTTTTATATATTGTATCTTTCCAATATCCGACATCTAGTCTTGACATAACATACCTAGTTCCCAAGACCATTTCAAAAAGCTAGTGCTGTGTCCATCTAGCTATTTCAAATATCCAGATGTATTTTCTATTATCAGTTCTGCCAAACCAGACATAACCTAACCTATCCTAACACAACATTAGCTAAATTCATCCAAATTAGCCAAACCCAAACCCCAAATTCTGCTTAATGTACCTTATCACATCACATGCAGAGCACGAGTTGACTGTTAAGAGCCGTTAATGTATACTTCCAACTTCCATTCTACCTGGATTACAGCAAATTTGCTAATATATTATGTGAAGTATGTTATTAATAGGTATTTTCCTCAAATTACCACAAAACTACCACCTTGGACCTAACCTCTGATGTGTCATATACTCAGAAAAGTGTGGATTTTTTAATAAGAACCTAAATCCCTGTGCGTAACCTGCAGAAGTCTTGGAGCTTTGTTGAATATTGAATCTAAATTCTTAGAAAAGTGAAGTTTGGGATAAGATCCAAACCACACTGTGCCTAACCCGCTTGGATCTGTGTTGTATATTGAGTCCATATTCATAGAAAAATGATGTTTCTGAATATGAACCTAACTGCCCCTTGCCAATTAAACTTGGATTTATGTTCAATATTCCAGCTCTATTTTTGGGTAAGTGTTTTGTTTTTTTATGCATCAACCCAACCGTCCTGGACCTAACCTCCCTTTATTTAACTTCAAATTTATCGTAATTTATGGGGGAAAGTATTGTTTGTGCATCAACCCAACCACCCTGGACTTTACCCCTGATACATTGATCTTGGTTAAATATTGCATCATATTCTTAGCCAAGTTTTTTTTCACATCAACAACCTAATCTCTATTACCTGGGGGGTTAATAGAAAATACGTTAATAATGGGAATTTTCTCTACAACAGTTGAACTTAACCATCTTTAACCTAACCTTAGTCAGAAAGGGATATGAATCACTAAAATTATACAAATACCATTACCCAATTTTCCTTATCCTAACCCATAACAAGGGGGTTTAGACCCCTATACCTCGAAATAATACTATAGGTTAATTAAAAATTAAAGGGGTTTAATTTGGGATATGATAGGTTAATATGTGAAATATATTCCTACGTTAAATATATAGTAAAATTTTGAGGTATGGGGGGGTTTAAATCCCTTGTGGAAAAAACCTGTTGGGATTGATATGAGAGGAAAACTACCAGGGACTTGTACTGAACTAAATTAAAATTTACTGTCTGCAAATTAATTCAACCAAAGTCTCTAGCTAGGGTCGTAAATCCTAGCTCCTCTTTTCCTAATGACAGATTGTGGGCTGTAAGGGGCAGGTGGGTTAAATTAGTTGATAGGTTGACTGAAGATCCACAGTCCACCTGCCAACAGGTATCTCACATCAGCTTGTATTTTATACAAGGATAAGATTTAATAAATTCAGTTCTATGACTGAAGACTGGTTCAGTTTCAATCAGAGATTCAAACAAGTACATAGTCTAGCCTAGCACCATAACTATCAACAGTCAATATATTCTTAAACTATAAACAACAATTTAAATTGTAGAAGTACGATAAATGACCTTAAATGTAGTCTAAGTACTGTTACTAAGTACTAGAAATTATATTCAATTAAATGAACTTAAATGATAACTTAAAGATAATTAAGTAAGCAATTGTTAACTTAATTTATATATTCAAGTATATATATAGATATAGATATATTTATATGAAGAGGTTCAGTCAGCCTGATTGAATCTTTTCCCACACACTGGACACTCGTAAGGTTTTGTTTACTGTGACTGAATCTTTTTTCACACAAGGCACATTCATGAGGTTTTGTGCTTGGAAAAATTCAACTGCTGCACTGCCATATTAATAAACCTACTGAAATATGAGGCGTTGCCTCGCTCTATAACCGACGGACAGACTCATTTAATATATTAAAGTTACACAAGCATACAATTGGCCAATTAATATACTAAATAACATCAATATACTTCTTTAACTGCCAGGGTGCCTGTCTGACAGTGGGCCAGACTAGATAACTCTCTTGTTGCGAGTTTAGGCACGATATTTTATATCACAGCTTTACTGTATGGTGTTCTAGTAGCGTAGCTACATGATTGTCCTTTATTGCAGTTGCAGAAAGATGAGGGTGGAGGTGGAGACAGTGTCACTGTGTGCTCCACTATACACTCTTATTTGATATAAATGTTCTAGGAATTTTCCTTGTAGATATTGTCCAAGTACTCCCCCAGTTCTAGAGAGTAATCACTGGTGATAAAGATAATTCGATAAGGTGTCCTGAGCTAAGTAATGTTCGCTTAGGCACTGTCATACTTGTTCACTGTTTTGTCAACAAACACTTCTCCCGGGGGCGTCCCATTCCATCGCCTTCTCCCGAGTTGGCTCCTCCTTCTCCCTTAAGAGGGGTAGCTTTCTAATGAATATTGATTGATTATTTTTACTGTCTAGACATATGATTGAGATGAGATGTGATTATAATACAATTAGATATGGGATTTAAAGATTATAAGTAGTACTTGATAGTACTACTGATTCTTATTAAGGATTCGATATAATCCCTACTGGATGTCGAATTAATTCGTCCCAATAGTTTTTAATTAAGAATCCTAGAAGCTTCTGGATCCTTGAGAGATCATGCACAAAGTCACGTAGGCATCTATAGGGCCCTATGCTGTACGTCATCCTAGTGCTATTGTCATCCAGGATCAAGATGTATAATGAATCTATAGTGATTCTGATATGATTTTGATATGATTTAGATGTGATATATTACTTAGATAATAATATAGATATGGTGGGTAAAATTTCCAACATCCCCTAGTTATGGGTTAGGATAAGGAAAATTGGGTACTGGTTATTGTATAGTTTTAGTGAGTCATATCCCTTTCCCATATCCATATCCTTTTCTTGCTAATGGTTAACAATTCTCTATCCCTATACTGAGGTCGCTTTTGCGACGTCGCTAAACAACAACGAGTCTCTTGAAATATATTTTGTTTTCGTTTTATAATAGGTTAGGTCAGGTTGGTTTGATAGGGTTTATGAATTGAATAACAGAAAATATGAGCAATGAGCGAAAAAATCTGAGCATCAGAGCATCACCTGTGATGAAACACAGAGTACAGTTGAGGTATTGAGAGCGATTAAGAGATTGCACTAATGTGTGAACCTCCTAGGAACCGCATGTACAACGTAGGCTAAATGTTACGCGTTCATTGGTGGATAGCACCGCATTACGGATGAGGACCTTAGAATGAAAGCAACTGCAGGAGGCCTTATTTCAAAACATGAGAGGCTTGCTTTTACTCATTGTAGTTCATTTATATGTTTACTGGATAAGTAATTGATTTGTTATATGATGCAGTAGGGATGTGGGGAGAATATTTTGAGCGAATTTGAGACATACACCGCACTAGCAGTGAAGGAGGAATTAAATAAAAATGAGTGCTGGTGTAGCCTGTTTTGAAAAATTATATATATTCGCATGCACTTGGGATTACTACTGAAACCTTTGTTGAAGTCTTCCTATGCTCAATAAACGATCCTTGAAGAAAGATTGACAAAGCTTAAATAACATTCTCAAAAAAGGCTAAGAAATAGGGGCGACATGACAGTGGTGTGACTGAATGAACATGATAATGGGGGATATTAATAGACTATAAACACGAGACAGAACACGAAACAAAGGGAATAAATTGAATAAGTTTTTAGATTTAGGAAAAGACCTGGGTAAATACTGGTTTAGTAACAGGGGTGAACTCTAAGATATATATTAGGTCACACTCTGTGTTGCTCATCTTTGTTACATGCAAATGGCCGGGTGTCGATTTCATTCATTCCTTTGGACATGAAACCATCTTTGGATGGGCACTATAATGCTTCCAGGCCCTTTTTTTTATATACAAGAGTTGTTGATAGCTGATAGTTTGTTGATAGCTTGGTATGCTATGCAACAAGCTGATAGCTTGTTGATAGTTGATAGCTTGGTGGACAGCTCATTGGTTCTGATTATTAATGGAGTGACATTATTGATGTGTATAAATGGAGATGAAAAGGGATATTAATAGGAAATAGGCCTACTGCAGTTCCCCTAATAGAGGCAGTTGATGTTCTGGTTAACATAGATTGGAAGTAAATAGGAGATTTAAAATAGACCATGGATGACGTTATTGTACATTAGGTTTCAGGGCCACTGTTGTAACGCAAAACACACGACTCATATACTGACTTTTTAAATCACCTTGAGCAAAATGCTAAGACCTGCAGGCGAGCAATCACTCGCTGGGGTAACTAAAACGTGTATGCCAGATCGAAGCCGTTTAATCGCACCCGAGTAACTAAAAACATGTATGCCAGACCGTAGCCGTTTAATCCCACCGGGAGTAACTAAAACATGTATGCCAGATCGAAGCCGTTTAATCCCACCGGGGTAACTAAAAACATGTATGCCAGATCGAAGCCGTTTAATCTCACCGGGGTAACTAAATTCATGTATGCCAGATCGAAGCCGTTTAATCTACCTGAGGTAACTAAAAACATGTATGCTAGATCGAAGCCGTTAGAACTAACGGCTAGAAGAAGAGAACTAACCTCTTTGTTGCCTTTAGAACTTCAACGACCCCACCCAGTGTAATTTTTAGTACTCCACGATATCCCCTCCCCCTCATTGCTCTCCTTTGTACTCCAACAACCCCAACAACTGTTTTCTTTAGTACATCTCTTTGGTACTACAAGAGAATACTCTTAGAGAGTATCCCCTTGAGAATACTAAGTGTACTCTTTAGTACTTCAAGAGAACTAACCTCTTTGTTGCCTATAGTACTTCAACGACCCCATCCAGTGTACTATTTAGTACTCCATGAGATCCCCTCCCCCTCATTGCTCTCCATTGTACTCCAACGACACCACCATGTGTTTTCTTTAGTACTCAAAGATTTCCCAACCTAATGAACTCATTAGTACTCCACGAGATTTTCATTCGATGTTCTCTTTGGTTCTTCAGGATACTTTCACTCACGGAACTTTTTAGTACTCCAAAAGACAACAACGTAAATCTCTCTTTAGTACTCAAAGAGATCCCCACTCATTGTTCTCTTTTGTACACCAAGAGAACCCTACTCAGGTGTTTAAGTTTTAAGTGTTTTACTCAGGTGAGAGCATTAGAAAACCACAGCCAAATGATCTCTTCAATACTCCAAAAGCACTCCATGAGAAAATTCGGTGTTCTCTTTAGTACTTCAAGAGAACTTCACTCATTGCTGCCTATAGTACTCCAACGACCCCACTCAGTGTTCTCTTTAGTACTCCATGAGAACCCCAGTAAATATTATCTTTAGTACTCCAAGAGACCCCATCCTAGCGAACTCTTTAGTACTCCAAGATAACCCAACACAATGTTCTCTTTAGTACTGTAAGATAACCCAAAACAATGTTCTCTTTAGTGCTCCTTGACAACCAAACACAATGTTCTCTTTAGTACTCCAAGAGTCACCCACTCAATGAATTCTTTAGTACTAAAAGAGGCCTAGGTCAATGTTGTTTTTAGTACTCCGAGAGAACCTCAATCAATGTTTTCTTTAGTACTCCAAGAGAACTCGTATGTTCTCGTGTCCTACTCAATGTTCTCTTTATTATGTAAATAGACCCATATTCAATGTTCTCTTTAGTACTTCAAGAGATTCAACCATCAATGCTCTGTTTTGTGTTCCAACAACCCCAGCCAGTGTTCTCTTTAGTACTCAAAGATTCCCCAACCCAATGAACTCATTAGAATTCATCTAGAATTCCATTCGATGTTCTCTTTGGTTCTTCAAGAGACCATCACTCAAGAAACTTTTTAGTACTTTAGTAGACAACAACACAATGTTCTCTTTAGTACTCTTAGATATCCCCCCCCCCTCAAAGTTCTCTTTTGTACTCCGGGAGACCCCCACTCAATGAACTTTTTAGTACTTCAAGGGATCCTTGATAAATGTTATCTTTAGTACTCCAACGGCACCACTCAATGTTGTTTTTAGTTCTCCAAGATACACTCACTTAATGCCCTGTTTAGTACTCCAAGTAAGTAAAATTCTTATTAATAATCCAAGAGATTGCATCTCAGTGCTCTCTTGAGTCCTGTATGAGACCCCCCCCCCAATAAATGTTCACTTCTGTTCTTCAAAAGACCACACTTTGTTCTCTGTAGTACATGAAAAGTACACCACTTAATGTTCTCTTTTGTACTTCAAGAGACCCCAACTCAATGCTCTCTTCAGTTTTCCAAGAGAACCGCATTCAATGAAGTTTTATTACTCTCAGAGAAGGCTCATTGTTCTCTTTAGTACTCAAGAGAACCCCACTCAATGTTGTCCTTTTTACTCCAAGAAACCCCCCACTCAATGTCCTCTTTTGTTCTCCAGGAGAACCCAACTCAATGTTCTCTTTAGTACTTCAAGAGACTCCCCCACTGAATGCTCTCTTTAATACTACAACAATCCCTCACTCAATGTTCTCTTTAGTGCACCCAGTGCCACCCACTCAATAAACTCTTCAGTACTCAAAGAAACCCCAGCTCTTTTGGATTTAGTACTTCAACGACGCCACTCAATGTTGTTTTTAGTTCTACAAGATATCCCCCACTCAACGCTCTCGTTAGTATTCCATGAAAACCCCACTCAATGTTGTCGTAAGTACTCAAATTGACCCCAACTCAAAGAACACTTTAGTATTCCAAGAGAACCCCACTCAGTGTTCTCTTTAGTTCTCAAAGAAACCGCTACTCAATGTTTACTTTAGTACTCCTAGAACCCCACTTATTGTTCTTTTTTGTTTCTCAAAATATGTTTCGACTGTTCTTTCTGGTCGAAGAGATAGCATAAACTTTTACTTGGGAATGTAGAGAATACACTCAGGTTCCTTCTGTGCTTCTTTATTGATAAGTACCACAATATCCAGCTCACCTGAGGTTCACCTGCTGTAGGGTCAAACTATACAGACTCCCACCTTGCTGTCAGCGGCACCCACGCTTCATGGGTATGACATCAGAGGACTAGCTGCCTCTTGATTGATGAACACTCAAACTGTCTACAATATGAAAGCTGACACTGCTCGGACACGCTACCAAGTCGACGTCCCTTGTTGACAAATCTCTGGCTAGCTAATACATTGATTCTGAAGGACCTCGTGGCATGGAATTAAATACTTTAATGTCAATTTTCTGAATACACATTAAATGACAGAACAGGTGTGCACATATACTGACACTGCTTGACACGTGCACCAATTAGAACATAGTCGTACTCAGTGAAAATTCATGTGACAGAAGGTAATGGTAGCAATGCATTATTCGGAACAAGATCATGAAGAACATATGCTTAACTAATCATCAGGTATGAACAGTACATATTCAAAAATATTGCTTAAAAAATTATCAATACTTGCATCAATGACAGGTGCTTGGATATAACACAAGACAATTATCTTAACTAAATGGAATAAGAGTCATGGACTAACACCCACAATGAACTTAAAACTAGAAAACAGAAAAAAGAATAATGAGATGTACAATATTTACAAAATATTTACAAGAACTAGACCGAGAAGGCTAACCTCTTGGTGATACCAGTCAGAGTCAGTCAATTCTGGGGTGACAGGAGCTATTCCTTGTCAGGAATCCCTGGCCTCAGTGTGGTTGCAAGAAAACTAAGAGAACTCTTGATGACATGCAGTGTAAAAACACAAATAGCATAGTAGATTCAGATTCACACTGGTATATGGTAAAGAGACGATACAAAAGGTGAAATAAGCATATACATTTCATTGTACAGCAATATTAGGACACACATGAGGTAGAGGTTCCCGGAAGATAGGCAACAAACAAGAAAACCATTTCATTCAGGAGACTACAGTTTTCTGGTTTGGTCAAACAAAACCAGAACAATATTTGCAAAGTGAACGTAGAACTTATGGGTCTACTAGGTTATAGATTTTGCGAATGTCAACACCTAGTTCGTAAAGAACATTAAACAAATCTGGTTTTGACTGAAGGCCAGATAAAACTTTTCTTTAGTACTCAAAGAATACTCAATTCTCAATGTTCTCTTTAGTATTCTGGAGACCACCACACAATACTCTCTTTAGTACTCAGGGAGACCACCACTAAATGCTCTCTTTAGTACTCAGAGAGACCACCAATCAATTGTCTCTTTAGTACTCCAAGAGACCACCACTAAATGCTCTCTTTAGTACTCCGAGAGACCACCACTAAATGCTCTCTTTAGTACTCAGAGAGACCACCACTCAATGCTCTCTTTAGTACTCTAAGAGACCACCACACAATGTTCTCTTTAGTACTCTAAGAGACCACCACACAATGTTCTCCTTAGTACTCCGGGAGACCACCACTAAATTTTCTCTTCAGTACTCTAAGAGACTAGGGAGCCGGTTTGGCCGAGCGGACAGCACACTGGACTTGTGATCCTGTGGTCCCGGGTTCGATCCTTGGCGTCGGCGAGAAACAACAGAGTTTCTTTCACCCTATGCCCCTGTTACCTAGCAGTAAAATAGGTACCTGGGTGTTAGTCAGCTGTCACGGGCTGCTTCCTAGGGGTGGAGGCCTGGTCGAGGACCGGGCCGCGGGGACACTAAAAAGCCCTGAAATCATCTCAAGATAACCTCAAGATAACCAACACTAAATGCTCCCTTTAGTACTCCGAGAGACCACCACACAATGTTCTCTTTAGTACTCTAAGAGACCACCACTCAATGCTCTCTTTAGTACTCTAAGAGACCACCACTCAATGCTCTCTTTAGTACTCAGAGACATCACCACTCAATGTTCTCTTTAGTACTCTAAGAGACCACCTCACAATGTTCTCTTTAGTACTCTAAGAGACCACCACACAATGTTCTCTTTAGTACTCTAAGAGACCACCACTCAATGCTCTCTTTATTACTCAGAGACATCACCACTCAATGTTCTCTTTAGTACTCTAAGAGACCACCACACAATGTTCTCTTTAGTACTCTAAGAGACCACCACTCAATGCTCTCTTTAGTACTCAGAGAGATCACCACTCAATGTTCTCTTTAGTACTCTAAGAGACCACCACACAATGTTCTCTTTAGTACTCTAAGAGACCACCACACAATGTTCTCTTTAGTACCCTAAGAGATTACCACTCAATGCTCTCTTTAATGCTCCGAGAGACCACCACACAATGTTCTCTTTAGTACTCTAAGAGACCACTACACAATGTTCTCTTTAGTACTCTAAGAGATTACCACTCAATGCTCTCTTTAATGCTCCGAGAGACCACCACACAATGTTCTCTTTAGTACTCTAAGAGACCACTACACAATGTTCTCTTTAGTACTCTAAGAGACCACCACACAATGTTCTCTTTAGTACTCTAAGAGATTACCACTCAATGCTCTCTTTAATGCTCCGAGAGACCACCATACAATGTTCTCTTTAGTACTCTAAGAGACCACTACACAATGTTCTCTTTAGTACTCTAAGAGACCACCATACAATGTTCTCTTTAGTACTCTAAGAGACCACCATACAATGTTCTCTTTAGTACTCTAAGAGACCACTACACAATGTTCTCTTTAGTACTCTAAGAGACCACCATACAATGTTCTCTTTAGTACTCTAAGAGACCACCACTAAATGTTCTCATTAGTACTCTAAGAGACCACCACTCAATGCTCTCTTTAGTACTCAGAGAGATCACCACTCAATGTTCTCTTTAGTACTCTAAGAGACCACCACACAATGTTCTCTTTAGTACTCTAAGAGACCACCACTCAATGCTCTCTTTAATGCTCCGAGAGACCACCACACAATGTTCTCTTTAGTACTCTAAGAGACCACTACACAATGTTCTCTTTAGTACTCTAAGAGACCACCATACAATGTTCTCTTTAGTACTCTAAGAGACCACTACACAATGTTCTCTTTAGTACTCTAAGAGACCACCACACAATGTTCTCTTTAGTACTCTAAGAGATTACCACTCAATGCTCTCTTTAATGCTCCGAGAGACCACCACTCAATTTTCGCTTTAGTACTCTAAGAGACCACCACACAATGTTCTCTTTAGTACTCTAAGAGACCACCATACAATGTTCTCTTTAGTACTCTAAGAGATTACCACTCAATGCTCTCTTTAATGCTCCGAGAGACCACCACACAATTTTCTCTTTAGTACTCTAAGAGATCACCACACAATGTTCTCTTTAGTACTCTAAGAGACCACCACACAATGTTCTCTTTAGTACTCTAAGAGATTACCACTCAATGCTCTCTTTAATGCTCCGAGAGACCACCACACAATGTTCTCTTTAGTACTCTAAGAGACTACCACACAATGTTCTCTTTAGTACTCTAAGAGATTACCACTCAATGCTCTCTTTAATGCTCCGAGAGACCACCACTCAATTTTCTCTTTAGTACTCTAAGAGACCACCACACAATGTTCTCTTTAGTACTCTAAGAGACCACCACACAATGTTCTCTTTAGTTTTCTAAGAGACCACCACACAAGTATTCGTGTTGGAACGCTGAACTGAATATCTTATGATTCGGTTCAATAAAATGGAAGAGAAACGAACAAATGATTTATATAGAGCATGAATCCAAAAATTCAGCTATAAAATAGTGGAGAAGGTTTCAGGTGGGACAGGTACAGAGGGAAAGTCAGGTGTGTACAACCATTTATTGAAGACCTGAAACTGGATTCATTAAGGTTACATCACGTTTGTAATAAAATGAAAAAAATATTTGCGCGAGTAAAAACTATTTTAATATTTGTTGTTGGTCATTCTATGGAGACGTTGTGTCCGGGAGCACTAAGTCCAAGGGTGTGTTAGGGAGCACCAAGTCCTAGGTTGTGCCAGGGAGCCCCAAGTCCAAGGTTGTGTCAGGGGGGCACCAAGTCCAAGGGTGTGTCAGGGAGCACCAAGTCCAATGGTGTGTCAGGAAGCACCAAGTCCAAGGTTATGTCAGGGAGCCCCAAGTCTAAGGTTGTGTCAGGGAGCACCAAGTCCAAGGCTGTGTCAGGGAGCACGAAGTCCAAAGGTGTGCTAGGGACCACCAAGTCCAAGGGTGTGTCAGGAAGCACCAAGTCCAAGGGTGTGCCAGTGAGCCAAAAGTCCAACGGGGTGACAGGAGCACCAAGTCCAAGGGTGTGTCAGGGAGCATCAAGTCCAAGGGTGTGTTAGGGAGCACCAAGTCCAAGGGTGTGTCAGGAAGCACCAAGTCCAAGGGTGTGCCAGGGAGCCCAAAGTCCAAGGGGGTGTCAGGGAGCACCAATTCCAAGGGTGTGCCAGGGAGCCCAAAGTCCAAGGGGTGTGTGAGAAGCACCAAGTCCAAGAGGGTGTCAGGAAGCACCAAGTACAAGGGTGTGCCAGGGAGCCCAAAGTCCAAGGGGGTGTCAGGGAGCACCAATTCCAAGGGTGTGCCAGGGAGCCCAAAGTCCAAGGGGTGTGTGAGAAGCACCAAGTCCAAGGGGGTGTCAGGAAGCACCAAGTCCAAGGGTGTGTCAGGGAGCACCAAGTCCAACACAGACTGGAGGCACAAGTGTTTATAACATTAACCAGCAGCATCACTGTGTGATGGGTCAGGATACGTATTTAGGAAGGTGTTAATGGGTTGGGTTACCTTATTGTTACCTTGTGGTTACCTTAGTATCACTTTGAGTTTACCTAGAAGTTTCCCTCTAGGATTAACCTTGTGGTTACTTTGAGATTATTGTGTGATTACCTTGTGGTTAACTTGAAGTTACTCTGGGGTTTCCTTGGGACTGCCTTTCGGTTAACCTTTAGGTTATCATGAAGTTACCTAGAAGTTAACTTGAGGTTACCTTGAAGTTTCCCTGGGGTTTCCCTTGTTGGAAATAACCAACAGTTTCATTCATCTTTGTATTTTTATACAACTTTTGTATTAACCACAAGTAGTTACTAAAATTACTAACTTGTAGTTTTAATCATCATCATGATTTATATTAAACATATTGCCAGATTCTTCCTAGTCAGAGTGACGACGCGAGGAACGACAGGCAGAAACATGAATTCTTTCCACATTTAGTAGGATTTATAACAGAGTCCAGTTTATCATTTATTTTACTAAAATTAGTTACTTACTAATAAGTTTAATTTCGTAGCTTACTACTGCTTACTGGAACTCCTTTATTTAGTTGATATCAAACATTCTAGAGGAAATTATTTTAATGTAAATGATTTCTCTTTAATTTCCTCGATTAGCTGCGTGACTTTAATAAACCAAGTTATGTTACGCGAAATTATATTTTAACACAGAAGAATTAAATGTGACATCAATACTCGTCACCCATCTCTTCTTTCCTTAGTTAATTACGATATATATATATATATATATATATATATATATATATATATATATATATATATATATATATATATATATATGTCGTACCTAGTAGCCAGAACGCACTTCTCAGCCTACTATACAAGGCCCGATTTGCCTAATAAGCCAAGTTTTCATGAATTATTTGTTTTTCGACTACCTAACCTTACCTAACCTAACTTTTTCGGCTACCTAACTTAACCTAACCTATAAAGATAGGTTAGGTTAGGTTAGGTAGGGTTGGTTAGGTTCGGTCATATATCTACGTTAATTTTAACTCCAATAAAAAAAAATTGACCTCATATAGAATGAAATGGGTAGCTTTATCATTTCATAAGAAAAAAATTAGAGAAAATATATTACTTCAGGAAAACTTGGCTTATTAGGCAAATCGGGCCATGCATAGTAGGCTGAGAAGTGCGTTCTGGCTACTAGGTACGACATATATATATATATATATATATATATATATATATATATATATATATATATATATATATATATATATATATATATATATATATATATATATTGTGACGATAATCTCTTTCAAGAGAGATTGAGCCTGCTCCTCCCTACAACATTTACGTCATTCAAGTACAAGATACTATATTGAAGATACGTCCACCAGTATCGCCAAACGTTTTGCCCAGGAAGCAAAGCGTACCTTGCACCACCAGACACACCGGCTCCCGCCCGCTGTCA
The DNA here is from genome assembly GCF_040958095.1 of Procambarus clarkii. Classification (NCBI taxonomy): domain Eukaryota; kingdom Metazoa; phylum Arthropoda; class Malacostraca; order Decapoda; family Cambaridae; genus Procambarus; species Procambarus clarkii. Next base: position 21,934,687 of record NC_091199.1, read on the forward strand.
AACCAACAAACTACTCATTCTCCGCCTGCCTGTTCCTGATTGGCTGGTGTGTCGCCGCACCTGCACTCACGCCACTACCTGAGTCGACGTCTGGGCCAGCACACGCCGTACTCAGAATATCTCTGTGCTCTTTGGAGTTGACTCTCTCTAGTAGACAAAGCTCTGGCTGTCGTGTACTAAGGGAGGTGGCAGCTTGAAGCCAGTATTCTCAGCACCTGACCTGATTTATATCACTACTATTACTTGCACTTTATTGTCTTAGAGTAAATTTTTACTGCCATTAATTATTCATGTTGTTTTGTTTGTTGACTTGTTTTGAATTTTACGTAAGCCAAGAGATTGTCTTTATTCATATCTTGTTTTCTAGAGTAATTAAAATTTCATTGTTTATACTTTGTGTTTTGTGTGTCTTCCCATTACCTTACCACAGACAAACGGGCAAACGATCTTCTTCTTTTTTCTGTAATGTGACGAGGCCTTGCCCCCAGCTATTGAAACAGCCGAACATCAACACTCCAACACTTTACCGTCACATTTCATGGGGGCCTGTCCACGGAGCTTCACTCAGGTACTCGTACCAGATCGTTAATTTGTGGTAAGCGTACTTGGCTTTGGTAAAGTAGCTTTTCACTATTTTCAATATTCAATTTTATTTTCATATGGTGCTGTGTGTATTGTGCATTCCGAGAGTAGCATATGGTGAGTGTGAGACAACTTTGGATTACGTGGTGACTGTAGACCTCAGTCATTCTCTTAATTGGTCATTTCTCCCTCCGTGTTATTACTCGTGTTTACCATCTTTTGTCCCTTGGATATTTCTCATATTTTCGGCAGATCATCATATTGGTACCCTGGTACTGTGGTCTGTCCCCGGGTCAAGAGCACCTAATCTTCTGCAATCCGACGGTAGGAGGATAAAGAGGGCCATAGTTCCTCTCGCACGAACTTTAGTTGCTGAATTGGGACCTCAGTAGCAGTTCTCGTCACCAGTTGACACCTCGCACCCCTACACGTCGGTCAGAGATGATGATATTTACATTGGTAGGGAATTAGCTTTCTTTTTCAGAGCACAAAAGTTCGCTAATTCTGTAAGTATCATATTTCATTTCAGTGGGAAAAACTTGCTTATGTCCTATAGAGACTCGGCAAGGTATGCCTACATTCTTGAACTACCTAATTCACTTTTGAAGCAATTAACTGTTTCATTTGTTTTAGAAACTCAGTTTCGCTTATTTAGTAGGATTTTCTTGCCCTTATCCTCTTACATTGAGTACCGGGTACAAGATTTCCTGCGATCTTGATTTATTAATCATTTATCATCTTGAAATTAACATTAATTGTTAACGATTCCACAGGATAGGTACCAGTTGCCACGTTGTCCTGTTTCTGACATTCACCATATCACAACAGTATATTCGTTGTGCATTTATTTGCTAATTTCACCATGTTTCGTCTCCAAGCTTTCCGTGCAGATCCAGCAGGTGCAATAGGGACCTTAAGTCGTGCCAAGAGGACTGAATTACAAACTCTTGCACATGAGTATCAACTAGAAGTTCCCTACCAAGCCAACAAAAATGAACTGCATAACCTGTTACTGGATCATCTCTTAGAGGAAGGTAAGATTGACTCTGAAACTCGCGAAACTTACTTTATTGCAGATAAAACTGATTTGGCAACGATGAAACTCAAACTAGAGCTTGCCAAGATCGAACGCGAACAACAAAAAGAAGCTCTACAACTGAGGAAAGAGGAAGCTGCCTTGAGGAAAGAAGAACAGGAACGTGAAATCGCCCTCAAGGAACGTGAGATTGCAATACTCCGTGAACGTGAGCGAATACAGCTTGAAACAAAACAACGCTAATTGGAGATGCAACCCAAGCATGACAAACAACAAGCAGCTCTGGCTATGGAATGTCGTCAACAAGAATTCGCGTTGGAAACTACACACCTCACTCAACGCCAGCAAGCTACCGCCAGTCTTCCTGTCAGTTTCAATATTTCACATGCAAGTAAGTTAATGCCACCATTCGTAGAGACAGAAGTTTATGTATTTTTCACCACCTTTGAGACCCTTGCTAATCAACTTAGTTGGCCTGCCGACCAATGGGCAACACTTCTCAGAGTACATCTCACAGGTAGAGCTGCAGTTACACTCAGTACTTTGGCGTCTGAGAATGACTACCAGACTCTGAAACAAGCAGTATTGGACGCCTACCTTCTCTCCACCGAAAGCTATCGAAGAAAATTCCGTGACCACCTGAAGGCAAGTACCACTACCTTTCTCGAATTTGCTAATACCAAAAGGAGATATTTTATGAAATGGCTGGAAGCAGCACATGTCTCTACCTTTGCAGAACTCGTCAACCTCATGCTAGTTGAAGAATTCTTGAGGCGTGTGCCGCCTCCTGTCCGTTTTTATTTAGCAGATAAAGAAGAGACCGACTACCTAAAGTGTGCTAAGTCGGCTGACACTTACAGCCTCATCCACCGGCTGACACCAGAACCACCTTCCAGTAAGAAGTCTTGGTACAGTTACGAGAAAGTGAGTACCGATCAAGCTGGCTCGCAATTGTACTGTAAGTATTGTAGACTCTATGGACATACCATAGATAAATGTGGTAAGTCTAAATACAAAGGTAATACTGACTCAACTAAACCCAAACAGACTCCTCCTAAGTCCGGTAAGCCTGTGATGAATGTTGGTGTTCATGTTAATGATCTTTCTCTCTTCAGTAAACACCTGTATACTGGAACTGTCTCTACCAACGGCTCAAATCCGGAGGGACGTTTCAAGCTGAAGATCTTGAGGGACACAGCGGCTCTTCAATCAATTATTTTGAAATCAGCTGTGCCCAATATCGCCTACACCGGAGAAACCGTCTTCATCACTGACCTCACTGCTACCACTCCTTATCCTCTCGCCAGAGTCCACCTGGATTGTCCCTTCGTGACCGGAGAAGTCCAAGTCGCCGTCAGGGAAAAGCCTTTTCCCATGCCTGGAATGCAACTTCTCCTGGGCAACGACTTGGCAGAAGACCTGCAACCGACCAACCTGATCGTCATGGACAAACCCCAGGTGTGTACCTCTGTAATGGATAATCCCATCTTTGAGTATGTTCCAGCAAAGGTTCAAGAGAGTGATGAAGTTTCTCCTCCGGTTTTAGTGACCACCCGTGCACAAGCTGCACGACCACAGCCAGCTGACTCTACTGCTACCGCTGTCCTTCAAGACCCTCAGAAACTACCCCCGAATCTGACCGCGTTGGAGTTCCGTAAGTTACAGAGGGAAGATCTTACCTTGACACCATTATTCTTCCAGGCTGAGACTCAACCAGACAGTATTCCTGGGTTCTTCCTAGAGAACGAGTTGCTCTACCGCAGATACAGACCCAGTAAACTGAAGGAGGAGGACGATTGGGCCAACGTCGAACAACTAGTGATTCCTGCCAGCCTGCGGCCCACTATTCTACACCTGGCCCACGGAGCACTCTCACACTACGGATTTAACAAGACCTACCACGGAATCCGTCAAGACTACTACTGGCCAGGTATGGTAAATAGCGTCAAACAGTACGTCAAACAGTGTCATACATGTCAGATGGCAGGTAAACCGAACATCTCTATCCCCAGAGCACCACTGACTCCCATACAGGTGCCTGCGGAACCTTTCCACAGACTTATTATAGACTGTGTTGGTCCTTTACCTCGGACCAGTTCTGGTAACGCCTATATACTAACCATCCTGTGTCCTACCACCAGATTCCCCATAGTAGTTCCAGTAAAGAACATTACGGCTGCTACGGTTGTGAAACACTTATTGAAGATCTTCACCCAGTATGGATTTCCAAGGGAGGTTCAGAGCGACTGTGGCACCAACTTCACCAGTGATCTCTTTAAGAGAACACTGGAAGAGTTCAACATCACACAGGTATTGTCCAGGCCCTATCATCCTGCTTCACAGGGTTCTCTTGAGCGTAGTCATCAGACTTTTAAAGCACTCCTGAAGAAGTTTAGCAATGAAACCTCTAAGGATTGGGATAAGCAAATTGATTTGATAATGTGCATCTATAGAAGTCTTCCCAATGAGTCTCTAGGAGTATCTCCTTATGAGATGCTCTACGGACGTAAGTGCCGTACTCCTCTCAAAGCTTTCAAAGACTCTCTACGTGATGCCACCTTCAGTGAGCATCAGAATGTGCCCCAGTTTCTTCAAAACCTACAACACATTCTAGAGAGGGTGCATAACTTTGCCAAGGATAATCTATTGAAAGCACAGGAGAGGATGAAGACTCATTACGACCAGACCAGCAAAGTAAGGAAATTTAAACCGGGAGACTTCGTGCTTGCCTATTTCCCTATCCCAGGTTCTCCTTTGCAAAACAGGTTTTCAGGACCCTACCGCATCAAGGAGTGCAGAAACAACCACAACAACGTTCTAGAGACTCCAGATAGGCGGCGGAAGACCCAGTTGTGCCACGTCAACCTCCTGAAGCTATATAACGGTACTCCTCCCACTGTATTGATAACATATTCTTCCTTTACAGGTCCATACGACCACAGTGAGACCTTCCCTGCTTCTCCTCCCGAAAGCACTGACACTGAGTCAGCGCTTTCCAATTCGGAAATCCTAACTGATCTTCATAATTATTTTCAGGACAATCATAGTGCACCTCTCATCAAAATCTTCAAAGAACATCAGGAGTTGTTCCGAGATGATCCACAAGAGTGTAATGTAACTCAGAACGACATCCAACTGCTCCCTGACACCCGGCCGATTCGTCAACCCTTCTACCGAATCAGCCCTAGCAAGAGGAAGTCATGCGTGCTGAGGTGCAGTACCTCTTGGATCATGGACTGGCTACACCTTGTGAGTCCCCCTGGGCCTCACCCTGTATCTTGGTGCCAAAACCCCAAGGTAAGGTGAGACTTTGTACGGACTACCGGAAATTAAATAATGTGACTGTCAAGGATGCATACCCCTTGCCAAGGATAGATGACATCCTGGACGCCATTGGTAATGCCCAGTACTTGTCCCAAGTGGACTTGCTTAAGGGGTATTACCAAGTGTGTTTAACAGAGCGAGCCAAAGAAATATCTGCCTTTATCACTCCCTTTGGACTTTTCAGGTATGAACGCCTTCCCTTTGGACTATGTAATGCCCCGGCCACCTTTCAGAGAGCTGTCAACCGCGTCATCCAGGGCTTGGATAACACCTACGCCTATTTGGATGATATCGTTGTAGCATCCAACACCTGGAGCGAACATCTGCTCCAGCTGCAACGACTGTTCGCCAAGCTCCTGACAGCCGGCCTCACCATCAACCTGGGCAAGTCCACATTTGCCAAAGGTAAAGTGCGTTATCTGGGTCATGTAATAGGGAGTGGCAGCCTAGCTCCGTTAAACACACACACTCAAGCCATCAAGCATTATCCACAGCCTACCACCAGGAAGCAGCTCCTGCGCTTCCTTGGTCTTGCCTCCTACTACCGTAGGTTTGTGAAGAATTTTAGTACGGTAGCAACACCATTAATCACTTTAACCAGTCCCAAGCAACGGTATAATTGGACCATTCAGCAAACCGTTGCTTTCGAACAACTCAAATTCCTCCTCTGTTCTAATCCTATTCTCGCCTCACCAGATATCACCAAGCGTTTCATCCTTCATGTCGACGCCAGTGGTACCGGCATCGGGGGTGTCCTGATGCAGCAACGAGGCGAGGAGGTTCTACCTGTCAGCTACTACAGCTACAAGCTGAAACCCCACCAGAGGAACTACAGCACTATCGAGAAGGAGCTACTCTCCATCGTCCTGAATCTCCAGCACTTTGCTCCATACCTACAAGGTGCCAGGTCTACCACCATCTACTCAGACCACAATCCTCTCCGCTTCTTACATCAAGCCCAATTCAATAACCAACGTCTTCTACGATGGGCTTTATATCTGCAAGATTTCAACCTGGAGATCCGCTATATCAAGGGTTCTGACAACATCATAGCCGACGCCCTCTCCAGAGTCTATGAAGTAGAAGCAACTCCAACTATTACTCTACCACATGAAGACGTAACTTCTTCCAGAACCGCAGGCTTCGGGGGAGAGTTGTGACGATAATCTCTTTCAACAGAGATTGAGCCTGCTCTTCCCTACAACATTTACGCCATTCAAGTACAAGATACTATATTGAAGATACGTCCACCAGTATTGCCAAATGTTTTGCCCAGGAAGCAAAGCGTACCTTGCACCACCAGACACACCGGCTCCTGCCCACCGTCAAACCAGCAAACTACTCATTCTCCGCCTGCCTGTTCCTGATTGGCTGGTGTGTCGCCACACCTGCACTCACGCCACTACCTGAGTCGACGTCTGGGCCAGCACACGCCGTACTCCTCAGAATATCTCTGTGCTCTTTGGAGTTGACATCTCTCTCTAGTAGACAAAGCTCTGGCTGTCGTGTACTAAGGAGGTGGCAGCTTGAAGCCAGTATTCTCAGCACCTGACCAGATTTATATCACTACTATTACTTGCACTTTATTGTCTTAGAGTAAATTTTTACTGCCATTAATTATTCATGTTGTTTTGTTTGTTGACTTGTTTTGAATTTTACGTAAGCCAAGAAATTGTCTTTATTCATATCTTGTTTTCTAGAGTAATTAAAATTTCATTGTTTATACTTTGTGTTTTGTGTGTCTTCCCATTACCTTACCACAGACAAACGGGCAAACGATCTTCTTCTTTTTTCTGTAATGTGACGAGGCCTTGCCCCCAGCTATTGAAACAGCCGAACATCAACACTCCAACACTTTACCGTCACAATATATATATATATATATATATATATATATATATATATATATATATATATATATATATATATATACATATATATATATATATATATATATATATATATATATATATATATATATATATATATATATATATATATATATCCATTTAAGCTCGAGATGTTTATTGAGAGCCGTGCATGCGCAATCGGGAAGAAGAAGAAGGGCGCGAGAACGTGACCAGCCACCACACGACTCGGACGCCATTAGTAGTGAGCAACAGAGAGCTACGTCTCGATCGTGCTTATTTCGCTCCCACGACCAGTAGAGCGGTGCCACGTCATTTGGCACGCCCAGCCGTGTCCCAGAGCTAGCATATCTGCAATTCCATAGTCAGCGCCCTTCAAGCAGCAGCTGGAGGACGAAGGATTGCACAATTTTCTACATCAACTGACATGCGGCTCGGCAACTATTATTTCCTTTTTGTCACCATGTAGCCACAGTTAACATTTAGGCTAGTTGTCGTTATGCCGTATATAAAATGACAAAATCCCTTACGTGTCTTCTCTAACAGTTTTATAATCTAAATAGGCGATTATATTCAAATTTCAGTAGAAGAAATTTACAGTGCTTGAACATAAATTGCACAGATATTTGCAGGAGATTTCTACAATGATCATCATACCTTTTAGGAAGATTTCCTTAATTTAGGATGTACTTGTAGTTCGTTATGTAGAAGATTTCTGCAATGTAATTGCCTTCCAGCTCTGAGTCGATGTCAACCGAGTTGCTAGGCTTCCCCACCTTCACGTGCAACAATTTACCCTATGCAACACGTCGTCGGTGGAGCGTGGCCACTGATTACACCTCTCTAGTTTTACAGCTAAGCTGTTCATGTTTATCAGTAGTAATAACTCAGTAGTTATAGTAGTGATCTCCCAAAGAGATTAACTATACTAACCCATTGATTTACCATATACTGTACTATTCTATCCAGTAGTATATTGAGGTGCATTTACCTCTAATTAATATTATATAATCAACTTTATTTACTTTCATAATTTATTTACTCTAGCGAAGAACCAGCACTAGAATAATTCTAGGGATGCAATAATCTGTTAGCATGTAACCCTTCCCAATTTTGTGTAGGTTAATTTGACTCCCTTTATATGAGAAATACAGTTTCACTAAGATCCATAGGCCACTAGTTCTTGGTATCAGTTTAATCCATTGTCTCATTTTGTTTTCCACTTTTTCTCAAAAAGTGGTGGTCCTTCGCAGCTATCGAATTATTTTATTTTAATTACAAAATATTGGAGTCAGATTTTTCCCACACAAAATGTTGGTCCACCGAACCGGATATACCATTAATCATTTTGGGTCCAGTATATTCACCCAAATTACTGGCCCCACATATTTAACCATTTACTAACACTAATTATCATGTGTTATTATTCTTAGGCTATTTACCAGTATATTTCATTATTTACGTTTGTCAGCATACTGCCCATATTGCAGCCTAAAACTTATTAATTATTATCAACATTTCTATCAATACTTATGTATAAAGTAGCCTTAGTGGGACATAGCCAATTGACCACAACCCTTAGACCTATACCTCACACCGAGGTATTTTACTGAATTTTTAGGTCACTTGGAGCAACTGGTCACAATTTTTACAGCAATCCAATATTAACAGCTGCGTTAGAACGGCCTCACCATTTAACCATAATTTATCTAAGTGGTAATGATATCTATCCCACTCGTCAACCAGCCGAAATAATTAATCATTTAAAAACTATTATCAGTTCCTTTAAACAAGTCAACAACTCTGTGGTATTCACATTGGTGAAACCTCACCAACTAAGAAGTGATAACCGTTGGAGAGTGAGTCCCGAATATTATCAGCGTTCTGCTAAATACATAAACTTTCGGCTGAGAAAAAGAGTGAGATTAGGAAGCCACTTATATTCATTTCACAGCCAGACAATATCAACAGGGCTTGACCTCAGACGGTGTACATATGTCAGGAGAGGCCAGGACCCATATGGTCGACAAATTAGTCAATACTATTAATTATCACAAACGGTTGTGGCTAGGAAGTCAAAGTAAGTGTTATATATTTATAATTTTTTACTTGTATTTCTAAGTACAAACATATATATCAAAACAAAAAATCCCCAAAACATAGCACCATATATCCATATTACTGCACCATTGCATCTATGCCAACCTCTGATGAGGTAGGATATTTAGACTGTAATTGTACTAATGTTTGTACAAATGCAGCCTAAACCATTTTGTCATTCCTAAGTAGGAATTATTTAGCGAGTACTGTACTAGAGAGTGCTGGTGTACATACATATTATTTAGTTGTTCTGACCCTAATTTAGGGTGGGATCCAAAACATTTATTGTGTATTTAACATATTATTTCATGTACGTTTTTTTTTTGAGTTCTTCCGGATGTTCACTGTTGGATCGAATGGTGATAATTGAGGAGCTAACCGGACGAAATTCCAATAGTGACAGTTGAGTACTACTCAAAATTTTAGCTATCCATTGTTAGGTAGGTAAATTAACCACTAAAAGAGGTGGTATAGTCTATTCAAATACATTAGGCTATTATATTGATATTGAACTCCATTGAATGAGCCAATATCCTAGTTATATCAGTAACAACTATTTACAATTAAACCAGCCCTTACCCAGCAAGATGGAAGCAGCTGACAAAATAAAAAAGACCATTATCGGTTTGAAAGGTCACGTGACCCGACAGATTACCAAGTGTCAAAATCTGTCACAACAGTCACCTGTTGACTGCATTGAATTAGAGGACTTGCTTCATGTTGCCGAAAGTAAATTCTAGCCTATTAAGCAACATATGAATCTGTACTTGTTAGAACTTTACAAAACCTCAATAGGTGAAACAGAAATTTAGGAAATTGTAAATAATTTAGCCCAGTACGAAGATGATGTACAGATTAAACTTCAACCCTTCAAAATGCAGCTTGCTAAAAACAAATTAACAACAGCCTCTACTGCACATCCAGATCGAGATGTCAAATTACCTCAGGTCAGTATACCCACATTCTCTGGTAACGAGAATGAGAGTTGGGATGATTTCTGGAGTAAATTTGTGGAGGTTATCTTGAGATGATTTCGGGGCTTTAGTGTCCCCACGGCCCGGTCCTCGACCAGGCCTCCACCCCCAGGAAGCAGCCCGTGACAGCTGACTAACACCCAGGTACCTATTTTACTGCTAGGTAACAGGGGCCTAGGTTGAAAGAAACTCTGCCCATTGTTTCTCGCCGGCGCCCGAGATCGAACCCGGGACCACAGGATCACAAGTCCAGTGTGCTGTCTGCTCAGCCGACCGGCTCCCATGCAGTAGCAGTAGACTCTAAAATTAACATCCCCAAAACAACCAAGTTCACTTATTTACAAGGCTTGTTACGAAATGAAGCCTTGAAGGTAATCTCTAGCATAACACTGACCAGTGATGGTTACGACCTACCTGTTCAATTGCTTAAGAGCAACTACGATAACAAGGAAAGAACTATTACTATCTTAGTCCAAAATTTACTGGATTTACCATCTGATAATAATTCTACAGATTCTCTCCAAACTTTCAGACTAGAGCTAGAGTCTCTACTCAAGGCCTTAAGCCTTAAAGTTCAAATTCAGAATGCTGAATGGATGACAAAGGTATTTGTAAGGCGCAAATTACCAAGAGAAACTTTAGATAAATTGTGTACTATGTAAAATAAAACCTCTCTGACCATGAATGAGATCACAGAAGGTTTACATACCCTAGTCAAAAGACAAAGAGCCAACCAAGATGGGAAGAGTGTTTCAAACTTCTCAACTCTCATCATAAACCCCAACGAACTGCAACTACTGTAGTAAAACCAGATTTTAATACATCATCTCTGAAATGGAAATTTGGAAATGTAGGTACATACACAGTGAACCCTTTAAACCCCGTAGTTAGCACCACTCCTACGACTTCTCCTGCAGTGAAGAAGTGTTTGTTCTGCAATAATGAACATTTTACTTATAAGTGTAATAGTGATCCAGACCATAACACCCGAATTCATTGTTTGCAAGAGTTACACAGATGCACAAGGTTCATGGGTCCTCATGACCCCAATAGATGTACTGTCTCCTTGCGTATGTGCAACAAGTGCCACAGGGGTAGACACCATTACTCTTTGTGTGGTAATGATCAATCAAGATCAACCAATCCTCATAAGAAAATTACAAAATTTACTTCCGTACAGTATTGCAAGGTGCATCAAGGCATAAGTGTACTTGCAACAGAGTCGAATAACACAACTACGTTACCAACAGCTCAATTAAAATTAATTACCAGAGGATCTAGAATTTCCACTCGTGGTCTCTTTGACCATGGTTAGCAGAAAACCTTTATTTCTCAACAGCTAGTTGATCAGTTGAAACTGAAGCCTATTGCTCGAGTGTATTTCAATATCTTTGGATTCCTAACCATCAGTACCTCGTGACTACCAGGTTGTTAGTCCTGGTAAGTTTAGGAGGCTGCACCAGCCCAATTCAAGCCATAGTCATTGACACGATCCCCTCAGATTTACATACTACAGGTCTTTTTCAAACAGTCAAATTTCTTAAACGCAGTGGTATTAGGCTAGTGGATCATAAAATAAATACAGACTGTCTCAACGATGTAGGTATTCTTATTGGAGCTGACTTTTACTATAGATTTATTACTGGGTGCACCAGGGAACAAGGTGTAAACTTGTTACTGTCAGCCGGCGGTAAACTACTTACAGGAGGAGAGTCCACCTGGAGCTGCCGTGAGGTACAGACGTGTTGCCTGGCCTGTGGTGGTTAGGGTGTTTGCCGTTTTCGTCTCCAGGTGGTGTGGGCATCTTTGCCCCTCCCCTGCTGTTGTTGACTGGCTGTGTGTTGACGTTGCGAGCTTGATATGGGAGGCCATCTTCCTCCTATTGTACGGGTAAACTCCGTGGGTCTGGAGTTCACCGGTCGTGCTAGGTATGTGGACATTGAAATGGTTATGTGCGACATGCTCCGTGTTCCTGTGATGGCTGTCTACGGTGTTGAGCTGGTAACTGCCCACCGGGTTGTTATCAAATTTGTGATGGAGGAGGAGTACCGTGACTTCCTCCGTCGTTACGAGGGAGTCACGTTGCCCTTGCTGGGTGGTGCCAGCTCTGTGTCCATTTCAGACTGTAGTGGTGCCCTGACTTATGTCAGTGTGCATGGGGCGCCCCTGGAGTTTCCCAAGGACCTCCTCCGACGTTACTTTCAGAGGTATGGGGCGGTCGTCAGTGTGCAGGTGAACACGCTCTCCTCAGGGCAGTAGGCGGACGATCATTCGTACCTTGAGGATGCGCCTGCGGTCGGATATTTTATTTTCGGACCGGCTTATGGGATACTACGTCCGGGTGTACTATGCCCGGCAACCCCGTACCTGTTTCCGGTGTGGCTTGATGGGGCATCAGGCTGCTGGGTGTGTTGCGGCTCCGGTTGCTTCCATCAACTTGTTCCGAGAAGAGGATTTCCTGCCGCTCCCTCTGGAGGAGAACTCCGGGGGTGAGGAGGTGAACGTCCTGCTTGCTGATGAGGCTCCCCCAGTGTCGCCCAACGTTCCCCTGGTTGTCGCAGACCCTCCTCCGGATGTTGTGGTGCCGTCGGATGATACTTCTGCTCCTGTCATTGGCCCTGCTGCTCCAGTGGGCCTTCCTGGTGCTCCCTCATCTTTGGCTGCTGAGTCTGGCCCTGCATCGTCGCCTCGGGTCCCTATTGTGCTGGGTACTGGGGTGGCTGTGGAGCCTCCTGCTGTGTGTGGTCCAGTTTCCCCTGTGGTAGAGGCTGCTGCCATTCTGCGTCGGGCGTCGGTTCGTCCGGCTAGTGGTGCCTGTGTTTCTGGGTCCGCTTCTGGCTCTGACGATATCCGGCCGGAGCCCAAACGTTCCAGGCGTTCGTCTACTGCCCGGGCCGATGTTGGGGACTTCAGTGACTGTGGGTCTTCAGGTGTTGACGGCGTGGATCCGGATGCATCGTTGTCTCCGCGGTTAGTGGTGGCGGAGGTACATGTGCCTGCTTGTGCTGATGCCCGTGTTTTTGGTGTGCCTTATGTTCCTTCCCCGCCAGGGGGTTCTCCGGAGTGGGGTGTGGTGGCCTCCGCTGCCAGGGATAGTGCGGATGCTGGTGCTGGGCATGGTCTGGTAGTGACTTTACGTAAGGATGTGCGCCGCCCTGGTTCCCTGCAGTCGTCTGGTGGTGTGCCCGTGGCTGCTGGTGCCCCTGTGGTGGTGCCCTCTGTGCGGCCCCCTCTTGTCGAGTTGCGAACTGGGGCACTGGAGGCCATGGTTGCCGAGTCCCTGCTGTTGGAACAGCCGGAGGACTTTCATGATGGGCGGGTTCCCGTTGTATGGAGTAGGGTGGCGGTTACTTGCCTCCGGAGTGACACCGTCTGGGTTCCCTGTTTGCAGATGTTTGTTGCTGGGATTTCGGAGGACATGGCGCCCCCGATGGAGGGTCGAGACTCTTGGAGGAAGTGGCTGCATTGGGAGGCGTTCAATGTGCGGTTCCCCTGGGTCTTGTTCCCGGGCAAATATGTCAGCTGATTCCATGTTAGTGTAGTGCTGTGTGTTGTTTTTGTTTTTATTTTTATTTTTGTTTTTATTTTTGTTTTTATTTTTATTTTTGTTTTTAATTTTGTTTTTATTATTGTTTTTTGTTTTTATTTTTGGCTTGTTGTGTGCTGTGCATTTTCTTGTTTTATTTCATGATGTCCTTTATGTTGTGTTTCGTTCTCGGTCCTTCAGGCCGGTGCTTGTTTGTTGTTGTGTATGTTACTATGTTCCATTTTCTTGATTGCATGGATTGCTTGTTTGTTATTATTGTATATTTTGGCCTCTCCCTTTGTTTGTTGCGAGGCGGTTGGTTTGGTGTGAGTGCTTTTATTTATGTCTTGTTTCTGTGATGTACATTTGCACTGGTGTTTTATTATTGCATTACATGTTGTACTTGTTTGTTATTTTTGTTTTGTTTGTTGTATATTGTGATTTTCTTGTTATGTTTTATGCTGTACCTCTTGATGTTTGTTTTGTTTTAAAATGTTTTGTTTTGTACTGATACTGTGCTTGCTTGTTTGATATTGTTTTCTATTTTGTATGCTGTGTTTCTCATGCATATATCGTGTTTGTCATTTGTTGTACTGTGCTGTCAGCCCTTCTGGCCGGTGGTTTATTTATTTATTTACTTATTTATTTATTTATTTATTTATTTATTTATTTATTTATATATATACAAGAAGGTACATTGGGTTTGCGAGAATACATTGAATAGTACAGTATTTACATTCTTGTAAAGCCACTAGTACGCACAGCGTTTCGGGCAGATCCTTAATCTAGCAGATAATTTTAAGTAGGTAATTTCTATCAGAATTGATAAATGATAAAGATACATTGCAAGAGAAAAATGAGATGAGAGAGATAAGTAGGTATATTAAAGCACATTGTTATATTAAAGCTCTGATTGATTACATTGACAGCTTGATTAGTAATTTAAACAAGATTAATAGACACCATACAGCAGATTGACAGCACATATAAGACAGCAATGATCACAGTGGTAAAGATGTTCAGATTGGGTACATAAAGATTGGGAGACTGGGTAGCAATAGATACAGATAAACAAGATTAATAAACACCATACAGCAGAATGACAGCACATATAAGAAGACAGCAATGATCACAATGGTAAAGATGTTCAAATTGGGAACATAAAGGTTGGGAGATTGGGTAGCAATAGATACAGTGCAATTTTAAGGCAAAAAGTGAAAAACTATGAAGATGAAATTAGGTACTTTTTAGTATTGATTTTGAATGATGTAAAAGTTGGACAGCTTTTCAATTCAATAGGGAGTGAGTTCCATAAACTGGGTCCCTTTATTTGCATAGAGTGTTTACACAGATTAAGCTTAACTCTGGGGATATCAAAGCGATATTTATTTCTGGTGTGGTGATAATGGGTCCTATTACATCTGTCCAGGAAGAGTTTCAGACAAGGATTTGCATTTAAGAACAGGGTTTTGTAAATGTAGTTGACACAAGAGAACTTATGGAGTGAGATTATGTTTAGCATGTTTGGGGAGTTAAACAAGGGGGGCTGAGTGTTGTCTGAAAGCAGAGTTTAATATTATTCTGATAACAGATTTTTGCTGGGTGATGATGGACTTGAGGTGGTTTGCAGTGGTTGAACCCCATGCACAGTTACCATAGTTGAGATAGGGATAGATTAGTGAATAATATAGAGAGATGTGAGCAGAGTTAGGTACATAATATCTGATTTTGGAGAGTATACCAACTGTTTTAGATACTTTCTTAGTTATGTGTTGTATGTGGGTACTGAAGTTGAGTCTCTTGTCTAGGAATAGGCCAAGAAACTTTCCATCATTTTTATTGCTAATGTTTACATTTGCTTCCAAATAGGATGTAGTAGGTCTTTTCTATGTTAAGTGTTAGTTTGTTGGTTGACATCCATAAGTGGACTTTTTTTAGTTCATTATTAACAACATCATTTAGTGTATGTGGGTTGGGGTTGGAGTAGATGAGGGTAGTATCATCAGGAAACAAAATAGGTTTCAGAATGTTAGAGACATTAGGCAGATCATTGATGTATATAAGAAATAGAAGAGGTCCCAAGATGCTGCCCTGTGGCACTCCAACGGTTATTGGTAGAATGGGAGAGGTTATATTATTGATGGCTACACATTGGTGTCTATCACTAAGATAGGATTGGATATAGTCCAGTGCATGGCCTCGGATTCCATAATGATGGAGTTTACATAAGAGGTAATCGTGATTAACAGTATCAAAGGCCTTTCTCAGGTCAATGAAGAGTCCAATCGGAAACTCATTTTTGTCAAGGGCTGAGTAAATTATATCAAGGAGACTAATAATTGCATCGTTGGTACTCTTTTGAGAGCGGAAGCCAAACTGACAGGGGCTAAGAATGTCGAATTTTACGAGATTGGAGTAGAGCTGTTTGTAGATAATTTTTTCAAATATTTTTGATAGTATGGGTAGGTTCGATATTGGTCTATAGTTGTTTATGTCTGCCGGATTACCTCCTTTATGAACTGGCGTTACTCTTGCTTTTTTAAGGATATCAGGGAAGGTATGACACTCAAGGGATTTGTTGAACAGCAGAGCTATAGGTCTCGCAAGGGCATGGGAGGCGCTCTTGTATACAATGGATGGGATTTCACTGATGTTCCCAGCTTTGGTTTTTAGTGAGTGTATGATGGACACAACATCTATTGGGCTGACTGGTGAAAGGAGAAGAGAGTTTGGATAGCTGCCTGAGAGACATGTGTTGATATGTGTCTGAGTCTGTGGGATTTTACTTGCAAGGTTAGCACCAATCGATGAAAAGAAGCTATTAAATTCATTCGCCATTTCTAAGTCAGATGACGGTGTAAGGCCATCCTTAGAGAGTGTTATCTGGTTGTGGGAGTGTTGTTTAGTTCCTAGGATATTGGAGATGGTATTCCATGTGCTTTTCATGTTACCTTTTGCTTCTTTGAATCTAGTCTCATAATATGAAAGTTTTGCTTTTCTTATGATACTGGTAAGCACTGATGAGTACCTTTTAACTACTTCCTTTGAAACTAGGCCACTCCTAAATTTCTTTTCATATTCAAGTTTTTTGTTGATTGATTTAATTATGCCACTTGTGAGCCACGGGTTATTTTTTCTCTTATCAGTTATTTGTTTGTTAAGGAGGGGACAGTGAGTGCTGTAGAGGCTTAGAGTTTTGGAGAGAAAGAGGTTAGTTGATGAGTTTATATCCTGTGCATTATTAAATTCAGATTCCCAGTTAATATTGTGAAGTGCATTAGAGAGATTGCCTAAAGCTGATTCACTATGTAGCCTGAATGAGAGTTTCTTGGTTTCTGGTGGTGATGTGTCCAAGTTTGCTATGAGGAAGGTAGGATAGTGGTCAGTTGTTCTGTCATAAATTACCCCAGATGTAAGGGGAGCTGTTATATTAGTCCATAGGTGATCCAGGGTAGTGGCAGATGTTTGAGTGACTCGGGTGGGCTTGGTGATTGTGGGGATTAGCATACAGGAGTGCATGCTGTTACGGAAATAGTCAACTTGAGAGTTGTTTTGAAGACCCAGGTCAATATTGAAATCACCTCCCAGAATGATGTGATTTTTGTTGAGATTGTTATTTATGATAAGATTCCTTACATTGTCTGAGAATAAAGCTATGTTGGTATTAGGAAATCTATAGATAGCACCATATTGTTTTATTTTGTTTTGTTTTGTTCTGTTTTCATGTTCTTGTCTTGTTTTTATTGTATTTAAATTGCATGCTTACATGTAAAAATAATAATAAAAAAAAAAACTCACAGGACCGGAGTTGATCCAACAACATTCTAAGGCTACTAGTAATCAACCGACTAATTCAATAGTGGCTGTGGTTGCCGAGTCCCTGCTGTCGGAACGGCCGGAGGACTTTCTTGATGGGCGGGTTCCTGTTGTATGGAGTAGGGTGGCGGTTACGTGCCTCCGGAGTGACACCGTCTGGGTTCCCTGTTTGCGAGTGTTTGTTGCCTGAGTTCCGGAGGACATGGAGCCCCCGATGGAGGGTCGAGACTCTTGGGGGAGTTGGCTGCATTGGGAGGCGTTCAATGTGCGGTTCCCCCGGGTCTTATTCCTGGGCAAATATGTCAGCTGATTCCATGTTACTGTAGTGTTGTGTGCCCCTATGGCCTTTCGTTTGCCCTATTGTATTTTGTGCCCGTGCCTCTTCCTTATTTGTTGCGAGGCAGGTGTTTTGGTGAGGGCATTTTTATTCATGTATTTGCTTTTGTGTTCTTACTTTGCCATGTGTGTTCTACTTATGCATTGCTAGAATGTGTTGTTTTTGTTTTTGTTTTTTATTTTTGTTTTTATTTTGTTTTTATTTTTGTTTTATTTTTGTTTTGAATTTATTTTTTATTATTGTTTTTTGTTTTTATTTTTGGCTTGTTGTGTGCTGTGCATTTTCTTGTTTTATTTCATGATGTCCTTTATGTTGTGTTTCGTTCTCGGTCCTTCAGGCCGGTGCTTGTTTGTTGTTGTGTATGTTACTATGTTCCATTTTCTTGATTGCATGGATTGCTTGTTTGTTATTATTGTATATTTTGGCCTCTCCCTTTGTTTGTTGCGAGGCGGTTGGTTTGGTGTGAGTGCTTTTATTTATGTCTTGTTTCTGTGATGTACATTTGCACTGGTGTTTTATTATTGCATTACATGTTGTACTTGTTTGTTATTTTTGTTTTGTTTGTTGTATATTGTGATTTTCTTGTTATGTTTTATGCTGTACCTCTTGATGTTTGTTTTGTTTTAAAATGTTTTGTTTTGTACTGATACTGTGCTTGCTTGTTTGACATTGTTTTCTAATTTGTATGCTGTGTTTCTTATGCATTTATCGTGTTTCTCATTTGTTGTACTGTGCTGTTGGCCCTTCTGGCCGGTGGTTTACTGTTTTGTTTTGTTCTGTTTTCATGTTCTTGCCTTGTTTTTATTGTATATATATTGCATGCTTGCATGTAAAAATAAAAAAAAATAAAAAAAAAATATCAGGACCGGTGTTGATCCAACAACATTCTAAGTCTACTAGTAATCAACCGACTAATTCAATAGTGGTGTGACTAGGCCTAGAGCAGTCACCACTACAGGTCAGAGACGAAACCGAGGATGATGAGTCCAATCCTCCTGTTCACAAATTATGGGATTTGGACACCTTAGGCATAGTCCCTGGTCAACCCAGTCCAGATGACACATGGACGTATCACCAATATCTTGATACTGTTATTTTTCAAGATAATCAATATTGGGTGAGACTCCAGTGGAAGCTGAACCACCCACAGCTTCCAGTAAATTATTTCATGGCTTCAACCCAATTAAATTATCAATTAGCTAGGCTACGGATGCAACCAGATAAATTGCAAATGTATCATGCTGTGGTACAGCAACAACTTGCTAACAAATTTATAGAAGTTGTTGAAGAAGACAACCATAAAACAGGCCATTATTTGCCACATCATACTGTCCTGAAAGATTCAGTTACAACACCAATCAGGATTGTATTTAATTGTAGTGCCAAATTAAAGGCAGACAGCATGTCACTAAATGATTATCTACAAACTGGACCTAGCCTAACCCAAAAACAACAAGAAGTCGTATTACGATTTTGCTCTGGTGTTTTCGCCTTTACAGCCGACATTAGTATAGCCTTTTTAAGAGTAGGCTTACAAGAGACGGATCGTGATTTTACTAAACTTCGCTGGGTGAAAGATCCACAGGATCCTAATAGTGAAGTTATTACTTATAGATTTGCCTCAGTACTGTTCGGAGCGACATCTTCACCATTCTTACTCCAGGCTACTCTGGATACACATCTTAAGAAGTCTAATAGCCCCTACAAGACTGAGATTAGCAACAATTTATACATTGACAATTTTCAAGGAACCACTAATGATGAAAATAAACTAGTGGAAATTTACCATGAGACTAATCGTGAACTGTTAGGAGCCAACATGCCTTTACAGTCATGGGCTTCAAATAATAAACAACTAAACCAAATAATCGAGGAAGAATTCCCTGATTATAAGGTATCTCACAAATTGAAAGTCTTAGGTATGGAATGGAATACTTCCACAGACAAATTAAATATTAAGTCGGTGGAGATCAACCATTCACCTCTAACCATGAGAAAACTACTCTCCCATGTCAGCAAGCCATTTGACCCTTTAGGCCTACTCAGTCTTATTCTAATTAAGGGTAAATTCCCTATGCAGGAGTGCTGGCAAAGGAATTTGAGGTGGGAGAAACGTTGCTGGAGGATCTCCAAGAAAAATCCCAGCAGTTGATTCCTGATTACAACAAACTTAGTATTCCACAATTTCCTCGAAATAACTTAGGACGAAATTTACCCACAAATTTATATGTGTTCTGCGAGGCAAAGCGTATGGTTCAGTAACCTATCTAGTTATTATTCAACAATCATTTTTGCTTGCATCCAAGGCAAGAGTAGCCCCGATAGAAAGGAGTTCACTACCCCAAATGGAATTAACTATCTTATTAGTTGGTGTAAGACTGGCTCATTGCCTGATAAAAACCCTCAGTAATGTTCACCTTGGTGAACATTACTGTGGTGTGGTCAGACAATGAGGCAGTATAGAAGTGGGTAATAAATGACAACAACAAAACTCCCTATGTCATCAATCGAGTAAGGGAAATTCGAGAATTGTCTGCTGGTTATAAATTAAGACATGTCCCCAGCAAGGACAATCCAGCCGGCTATTTATCCAGAGGTTTGACTTTAAAGCAATTGGTTAAAACCGAGATATGGTTTAATGGAACCCAATGGCTAGTTATTAGTCAGTGGCCCCAACAAAAGCCACAAGTCATTGTGACCAATATCACTACCCCTGTTGTGCATCCAGAACCCCCTCGAAATTTAGCTATCAATCCTCATCATTATTCCAATTTAAGCAAACTACTAAGAGTTACAGAAATGGTATTTGATTTCATCAACAAGATGGGGATCAAGTATCGATTTCCTAGTTCCATCAAATATTGGGTCAAACAAGCTCAACAACAGACTTATGGGAAGGAATATGAACATCTCCCAGAGAAGTTAAGTAAGTCTCTGGGTATCTGGCTTGACTCAGACAACTATAACATTTTGAGATGCGGCAGACGTCTGCTTCACGCAGAAATAAATTTGGATATGAAGAATCCTATACTTCTACCACGTCACCACATCATTACTAAACTCATAGTTCTACATTACCATGAGCATAATACATTGCATGGTGGAGAATTAGATACTCTTACTGAACTCAGACAACGTTTTTGGCTTCCCCGAGGTCGCAAAACTGTCAAATCTTTAATCAAGTCTTGTGTAGTCTGCAAGAGATATGATGCTCGAGTGTGTCCTTATCCAGGTCCACCGCCCCTACCTAAGGAGCGAGTCGTCCACCTTCGTCCATTGAAACCACAGGTGTCGACTATACAGGAGCACTAATTTTAACAGGCAGACCGGACAAGATTCCAGTGAAAGCCAATATTTGCCTTTTCACGTGTGCTACCACACGTGGAGTACATTTAGAAGTCACTTTTGACATGAGTGCAGAAGCCTTTCTGCAAGCCTTTCGCAGATCCGCTGCACGAAGATATTGCCCAAAATTAATGATCTCTGATAATTGATCTAACTTCGTGGCAGGAGAGGCTTTCTTACAAGAAATATGAAACCATCCAGAAGTACACTCTGTGCTCAAACAGAGACAATGTTACTGGAAATTTATCCCTCGAAGAGCACCATGGCACGGCGGTTTTTACGAAAGATTGGTGGGAACTGTTAAGAAATGCCTAAGAAAAGCCTTACACCGGCAGAAAATTAATCTCACTGAATTACAGACCCTTGTCGTGGAAATTGAAGCACGAGTCAACAACAGACTTCTAACCTACTTATCAGAAGATTTCTCCCAAAGAGAACCCCTAAGCCCCTCTCATTTGATTCATGGTGGTCTTCTGAGTCCTCTAATATCTATTGAAGATGAGGATCTAGCTGACCCTTCATGTGTCAAGGTGAGTGACTTGGTAGAGAGTTATAGACACTTTTCAAAAGTAATAAAGAAAAAGAATGAGGTCTGGACACGTGAATATTTAACTGCTTTAAGAGCATATCATTATGGAGCTGCAAGCCCATACAACAAAGTTCAACTCAAACGAGGTGATCTTGTCCTAGTAGACAGTGATATACTCAGGTCAGATTCGCCTATAGGTAAAATTGTTGACATCCATCCTGACCGCAATGGTATTTTACGAATTGTTAAAGTTTAGTGTCGAGGCACTACTACCTTGAAAACACTAGAAAAATTAGTACCTTTAGAGTTAGCAGAACATGAGTGTTCTACAGATATACCTGTAACCCAAGTTTCAGAGAACAAAAATTCTACTCAACCGAGCGCAAGGCCAACTAGAGTCGCTGCTCAGAACTGCAAACAGAAACTTAAACAATATTTTGATTCTATTTAAGTGTAGATAACTTATCGTTTAAATTTGAAGTGGCCATGCTGATGCAGAAGTGAGTTGATGTCCAGTAACTAGATAGTTACGAGTCATAGTGACCCTGGACAATAGCCTCACTATATTGTTGAGGTCTCCTTGATCTTAAATGATCCAATTATTCATAATATATTTTTAATAATATCATTCTGTTTCTTACAAGAGAGTTATTCAATAAATTTCAATGTTTATTTACGCCCCCATGTTGACTTAGTCATCTACCACAAATTCGGGACATTCGTTAGGTGCGTACTAACCTACTAACCCATAAATATAGCTTCAGGATAAAGAAACAGGTGTACGTTAGTACTAAGACCTGAACTACGACTCGAGTTTTCTTCCCCCGGAGTTATGTTGGAAATAACCAACAGTTTCATACATTTTTGTATTTTTATACAACTTTTGTATTAACCACAAGTAGCTACTAAAATTACTAACTTGTAGATTTAATCATCATCATGATTTATATTAAACATATTGCCAGATTCTTCCTTGTCAGAGTGACGACGCGAGGAACGACAGGTAGAAACATGAATTCTTTCCACATTTAGTAGGATTTATATCAGAGTCCAGTTTATCATTTATTTTACTAAAACAGTTACTAACTAATAACATTAATTTCGCAGCATACTACTGCTTACTGGAACTCCTTTATTTAGTTGATATCAAACATTCTAGAGGAAATTATTTTTATGTAAATGATTTCTCTTTAATTTCTTCGATTAGCTGCGTGACTTTAATAAACCAACTTAGGTTACGCGAAATAATATTTTAACACAGAAGAATTAAATGTGACATCAATAGTCGTCACCATCTCTTCTTTCCTTAATTAATTACGATATATATATATATATATATATATATATATGTCGTACCTAGTAGCCAGAACACACTTCTCAGCCTACTATGCAAGGCCCGATTTGCCTAATAAGCCAAGTTTTCCTGAATTATTATATTTTCTCAAATTTTTTTCTTATGAAATGATAAAGCTACCCATTTCATTATGTATGAGGTCACTTTGTTTTAATGGAGTTAGAATTAACGTAGATATATGACCGAACCTAACCAACCCTACCTAACCTAACCTAACCTATCTTTATAGGTTAGGTTAGGTTAGGTAGCCGAAAAAGTTAGGTTAGGTTAGGTTAGGTAGGTTAGGTAGTCGAAAAACAATTAATTCATGAAAACTTGGCTTATTAGGCAAATCGGGCCTTGCATAGTAGGCTGAGAAGTGAGTTCTGGCTACTAGGTACGACATATATATATATATATATATATATATATATATATATATATATATATATATATATATATATATATATATATATATATATATATTAGTATATTTTGGTAGCAGTCTTTCCTGTAGACATTATTAAATATTATTAAATATTATTATTAAATATGATATTATATATGATATTATTAAATATGACCGAAAAAGTAAGATTAATAATTCTAACACGAATTTTCTCGATCTTTCGTACATTTCTTTTCACTGTTGGTGGTAATTTTTGATTTTTGAATTACCACCAACAGTGAAAAGAAATGTACAAAAGATCGAGAAAATTCGTGTTAGAATTATTAATCTTACTTTTTCGGTCATATTTAATAATATATATATATATATATATATATATATATATATATATATATATATATATATATATATATATATATATATATATATATATATATATATATATATATGTCGTACCTAGTAGCCAGAATGCACTTCTCAGCCTACTATGCAAGGCCCGATTTGCCTAATAAGCCAAGTTTTCATGAATTAATATATTTTCTCAAATTTTTTTCTTATGAAATGATAAAGCTATCCATTTCATTATGTATGAGGTCAATTTTTTTCTATTGGAGTTAAAATTAACGAAGGTATTGTCACGTGGGGGTGGGTGGTCCGGGGCTCTGCTAACACTCGGCTGCTAGGGGCTCAAAGGCCCAAATACTCAGCCCCTCCGACTCCCTGGATTCACAGGAGTCTCCTTGGTCACACAAGAGAGGACCAACAATGCCCACCCCCGCAGGTCTTTGCTTCCACCACAAAGGGGTGCCACTGATTCACCCTGGAAGCCCTTCAGTCAAACACGGGGAAACTGCTGTTAACAGTTCCGGCCTAGACCCGTGGGGGAGTGAAGGAAGACTCAGGCTTACCTATAACTATAACCTCCCTGAGTCTTGCCTGCCAGACAAAAAAGGTTGCAGGAACTCCTTTCCCGCCTGTCTTCTCTATCTTCCTCTTAGCAAGGTCGCCAGCTGGGTTATTATATCTGCACCCCAGCAATGCAGTTCAGTGGGTGTATTATATATTGTTTGTAGCCAGAAATGTATGCTCATAGAGAAATATCATAAATGGAGGCACACTCAAACACAGTAATAAAATGTGCGGGTTTACTGATGCAAATTACATGAACACACACACACAATCACAAGTAATACATGAATATGGATAATGAGTCTGGAGATCGTCAGCCTCTTCTTCCACGACCTCCAACCCTCCTTCAACTGGGCAGAAAGACAGGAGTCTCACACTCTCACAGGAGGGCCTCTTCACCACGTCGGCGCCTCTTCTTCACTGTCCTGCCATCCATACACACTGTCCTCTCTGACAGTCCTGGACTCAAGCTGCCTTGCAGCCTATTCTACTATTAAAGTAATAAAGTCTTGCTGCCACATACACCAGTAAATATTGTGGCCTAACTAGCCTACTCATACAAGGGGTAATGGGAGGGAAAAATGATCTACCTTACATTCCTGGCTCACGACGCCTGTCCCTCGATGGTGTGAGGTTCCCACGCTTCCTTGGGTCGATCCTTGACGATCCAGGACGTTCCACAGGTCCTCAGGTGTCGTGGAGCCTTCGCGTCGTCGCCGTTCCAATCCCTGAGATTCAGCTGCCCCAATCCTGGTTCATCGATGGGCGCTGAGCTAATCACTATTTTCCCCACACTCGCCTCTCCCACAAGGCGTTGCTCCTGGTCCTAGGCACGGTGTCGTCCTTCCAAGATTCTCAGTGGATGTGACCCCAGTCACAGCTAGGCCTGCCCGCCCACCTTCCAGACCTCAACGTCCAGCCAGCGGCGCCGCCCAGCGTCGTCGCCGACTATTTTTCAAGTTTGGCACTTCTCTGCTCACTGAACTTGGTTCCTCTTTTGCTTCCCAGAAGCGCAGGGTCTCCAATAACTATGATGGGCTGCGATGGCCAGCTCAATCCACTGAACAAGGCTTGCAGAGCCTCCAATCCTTGAGAGCAGACCGAGGCGCGTCCTGTCGCTTCCAAGGTCAGAACAACTCTGACGTTGGCGCCGCCCGGGGCACTCGGTGACGTCATGGCGGGCCCTGATTTGTCGCCCGCGACCTACGTCGGCCAATCCGCGATCGGCTAATGTCCCTTCCAAAAGGTCATATCTGCCGTAGGGGATACTATTTCATTTTATAACAGGGCGCCAATTTTCCTTTATTTACAACTTATAATATAACTTCCTTCCGTTTACTGGCAGCCGGTCTGGTCGCCACATATGTCAATAGACTCCCTGAACCTCAGAGAATCAGTAGGGAGAGCTGATATGACTCTTTAAGCCGGCAAACGAAAGAAATAGGAGAGGGCACCGTAACATACCCCTCCCCTTAAAATAAGAGTCATATCGGAAGAGCAGCACTCAAGAGGGCAATCTATACTCTTGCTCCCTCCGTTCCTGAAGTGTCACTCCTCCAGTTGGTGACGTGGCTCGTACCACCTTGCCAGTCACTTGCCTCATTGTATCTCCACCTCGCATAGTACCGGGTGTGATGGGTGTTCCCTGAACACCTACAGGAAATCCTCTCTCCGTGTCTACGAGTGTACTCCAACGGCTCGTTACCACTGTAAGATTCAGTGCACGCAGCGCCTCCACCGCGTCGTGCACTCCGAGATAGTCTTGCATTTCCACTGCGTCCTACAGGTACTCCATGTTTCCTCTCATGATCTCCTCTTCGTCAATCTTCTCTCTTCTCGGTTCCTCTTCTCCCGTAGGTGCGTTGTCTCCTCACAGTGGCACTTGTAACCTGCACTCCATCCAGCAGCTTCCTCTCTTCCACACTAGGCTTTTGCGATGGCCCAATGCCCCTCTGGTTAGGCTGGCGCCTACCCTGGGTGTAACTATTCCCTGCTTTCTTCGTATTGCCTTTCCTATACCACTCGCTCCTTCATTCCCGACGAACATCTTCACTCCTCCATGAGATTCTCTTCCCTGCAGACGTCTTCTTCGGTTCGTGGTTGGGCTCATCCACCTCCCTGTGGCTCACCTCACCACGGTGGTTCATCTTGCACCTACCACTATTCATCTGGCCGGCATAGGGTGCACTGCGTCGTGGCTCCTCCACTCTGCCCCTCACTGCCGTTCGCTCATCCACTGAGCTTACTTTATTCACGTTTCTGTATGGAGGGAGTGCGGTCTGCAGCCTCTTCACCGCCCCAGGCGTTTGCACAGCTGCTCCTCGCCACTCCTCCACACGCATCATCAGGCTTATTCGGAGGTCCCCGTCGGGGTTTTCCACAACCTCCGACGACCTCTCTGCACTCTCGCCCTCGTTGTCGTCGTCTCTGGCGACGTTTTCCCTGGCGAAGTCGGCTTCCTCACCACCATCTGGAACGACCGATACCTCACCTGGCAGGGTTGTACCGCTGCTTGCAACATAGGCACTCCTGGCCCAATCGGGTTGTATCCTGCCTCCTCCGAGGTCATTACCCAGCACCATCTGTACATGCTCTAGGGGTAACTTAGGGGCTACAGCCACTATAGCTTTCTCGACTCCGCAGTCGGCAATCAGCTGTACTTCGTGAAGTGGCAACCTGTATTCCTCCCCCACACTGCGTATCCTCACCACTCCCACAGGTGAATCATTAAATTCCTTGGGGAGAATACTCCTGGTCACCATACTTATGTCAGCACCCGTATCTCGAAGCACGGCAACCTCCACTGGGTCTGACTTTCCAAACTTCACGTTGGCCCCGAAAACGAAGGGATGTTCACCCAACTTCATTTCCCAACCATTCACGTTGGGTCCACTATAATATGGGGTGTGAACAAACACTCTCTCCTCTTCCAACATTAATCCTACATTCCTTTGGTGCTCCTCACACTCGCGGGCATAATGTCCTCTCACACCACAGTTGTAGCATCGGCCACCTCCCCTGGGCGGCCACTCGCTAGTCACTCTGGCGGCACCACTTGCAGACGTCCCCTGGGTCCTCCTTGGACTCCTTCTCGTCGTATCCGGGACTGCAGCACTTGCTCCCGAGTTAGGTCCACTGCTCACAGCTTGGGGCTTCCTCCCCGCGTCTCTTGAGCTCTTGAACTGCGTTACTTCATCGGGCACGCTGCTCTTGGGAGAGTCCCCACCCATCCTCGCTCCTCCTGAACTCCTAAGGTTCCCTCCCGACCTGGGGTAAGGTGAGTGTCTGGGCGGCCCCTCCCTCCTGAGATGTAGTGCCTCCTCCAGCATGTCGGCTCGGTCCGCTGCAGTCTTCAGGTCCTTAATACCTGCTTCTCTCAACCTTACTCGCAACTCAGGATGGAGCACTGACATAAACTTCTCCATCACTATCAGTCGTTTGATATCATCCACCGACTCCGCTTTCTCCGCCTTCAACCATCGTAGGAATTTCCGTTCCATATCCCTGGCGGTCTCGGCGTAAGTCTTTCCCGACGCTCTTGTATACTCTCTGAACCGCTTCCGGTACATCTCCGGAGTCAGCCGGAATGAGTGGAGCACCGCATTCTTAATCGCGTCGTAACTAGTACACTCCTCTAGGTCCAGCATGTTATAGGCTTCCCGGGCCTCACCAGTCAACCTGCCCTGGACCAGAGCAGCCCAATCATCTTCTGGCCACTCCTTCAGAGTTGCTATCCGTTCAAAGTGTTCGAAGAACGCCTCAGCTTCCTGTGGTTCGAACGTAGGTAAGTCACGTTCCCTTACCTTGAGGTCATCTCGCCGTGCAGGTAGTGAGGGCAGACCACGCTCAACGCGACGCAATTCGACTTCTTTCTTTGCCTTTATCTCCTCCAGTCGCAGTTGTCTCTCTCCTTCTTCCCGCTGCAGCCGAGCTTCTCGCTCCTCTCGCTGCATTTGCGCTTCTCTCTCCTCTCGCTGCATTTGCGCTTCTCTCTCCTCTCGTCCCAGCTGGGCTTCCAGTTGCATCTTCATTATTTCCAGTTGCAGGCTCCTCTTACTACAGCTGGACCTTCCACTGCTCCCATGTTCACTGTGAATTCTCTCCACACTGGTAGGCGCTTGGGGAGGCCCTAGTCGGGACGGTTCACCTTGCGACGGCTCTCCTCGGGACGGCTCCTCTTGAGATGGCTCCTCTCCCGTCGCTTCCTCTCGAGCTGTGAGCTGTGCCATGATCTCTATCCTTCGCTCCGCTACCTTAGTCGTCCTCAACCTGATCCCAAAGTGGTTTGCCACTTGTTGGAGCTGGGCCTTGGTACACCCTTCCAAAATTCTCTCGTCCCTTGTGTCAATAAATTTCTTTACTTTGTCTTCCTCCATCTCTATATCATCAAGCATACACGACAGCACAGACAAGTTAGTAGGCACTAATTTCACCGTTTCAGTCCCTTAGCTGGTTGAGTAACAGTACCACCGAATTCACTGGCCACACTGTATTAGTACCCTGGCAACACTTGTCTTGAAATCTGGTCCACACTGTAGCTTGATCCACGCTTCCTGGCGAAGTTCCCAGTTCTTGGCTACTGGGGTTCGAATCCTGGCAAGGTCGCCAGTTCTCTGTCACGTGGGGGTGGGTGGTCCGGGGCTCTGCTAACACTCGGCTGCTAGGGGCTCAAAGGCCCAAATACTCAGCCCCTCCGACTCCCTGGATTCACTGGAGTCTCCTTGGTCACACAAGAGAGGACCAACAATGCCCACCCCTGCAGGTCTTTGCTTCCACCACAAAGGGGTGCCACTGATTCACCCTGGAAGCCCTTCAGTCAAACACGGGGAAACTGCTGTTAACAGTTCCGGCCTAGACCCGTGGGGGAGTGAAGGAAGACTCAGGCTTACCTATAACTATAACCTCCCTGAGTCTTGCCTGCCAGACAAAAAAAGTTGCAGGAACTCCTTTCCCGCCTGTCTTCTCTATCTTCCTCTTAGCAAGGTCGCCAGCTGGGTTATTATATCTGCACCCCAGCAATGCAGTTCAGTGGGTGTATTATATATTGTTTGTAGCCAGAAATGTATGCTCATAGAGAAATATCATAAATGGAGGCACACTCAAACACAGTAATAAAATGTGCGGGTTTACTGATGCAAATTACATGAACACACACACACAATCACAAGTAATACATGAATATGGAATATGGATAATGAGTCTGGAGATCGTCAGCCTCTTCTTCCACGACCTCCAACCCTCCTTCAACTGGGCAGAAAGACAGGAGTCTCACACTCTCACAGGAGGGCCTCTTCACCACGTCGGCGCCTCTTCTTCACTGTCCTGCCATCCATACACACTGTCCTCTCTGACAGTCCTGAACTCAAGCTGCCTTGCAGCCTATTCTACTATTAAAGTAATAAAGTCTTGCTGCCACATACACCAGTAAATATTGTGGCCTAACTAGCCTACTCATACAAGGGGTAATGGGAGGGAAAAATGATCTACCTTACATTTCTGGCTCACGACGCCTGTCCCTCGATGGTGTGAGGTTCCCACGCTTCCTTGGGTCGATCCTTGACGATCCAGGACGTTCCACAGGTCCTCAGGTGTCGTGGAGCCTTCGCGTCGTCGCCGTTCCAATCCCTGAGATTCAGCTGCCACAATCCTGGTTCATCGATGGGCGCTGAGCTAATCACTATTTTCCCCACACTCGCCTCTCCCACAAGGCGTTGCTCCTGGTCCTAGGCACGGTGTCGTCCTTCCAAGATTCTCAGTGGATGTGACCCCAGTCACAGCTAGGCCTGCCCGCCCACCTTCCAGACCTCAACGTCCAGCCAGCGGCGCCGCCCAGCGTCCTCGCCGACTATTTTCCAAGTTTGGCACTTCTCTGCTCACTGAACTTGGTTCCTCTTTTGCTTCCCAGAAGCGCAGGGTCTCCAATAACTATGATGGGCTGCGATGGCCAGCTCAATCCACTGAACAAGGCTTGCAGAGCCTCCAATCCTTGAGAGCAGACCGAGGCGCGTCCTGTCGCTTCCAAGGTCAGAACAACTCTGACGTTGGCGCCGCCCGGGGCACTCGGTGACGTCATGGCGGGCCCTGATTTGTCGCCCGCGACCTACGTCGGCCAATCCGCGATCGGCTAATGTCCCTTCCAAAAGGTCATATCTGCCGTAGGGGATACTGTTTCATTTTATAACAGGGCGCCAATTTTCCTTTATTTACAACTTATAATATAACTTCCTTCCTTTTACTGGCAGCCGGTCTGGTCGCCACATATGTCAATAGACTCCCTGAACCTCAGAGAATCAGTAGGGAGAGCTGATATGACTCTTTAAGCCGGCAAACGAAATAAATAGGAGAGGGCACCGTAACAGTATATGACCGAACCTAACCAACCCTACCTAACCTAACCTAACCAATCTTTATAGGTTAGGTTAGGTAGCCGAAAAAGTTAGGTTTGGTTAGGTAGGTTAGGTAGTCGAAAAAACATTAATTCATGAAAACTTGGCTTATTAGGCAAATTGGGCCTTGCATAGTAGGCTGAGAAGTGTGTTCTGGCTACTAGGTACGATATATATATATATATATATATATATATATATATATATATATATATATATATATATATATATATATATATATATATATATATATATATATATATATATATATATATTGTGAAGGTAAAGCGTTGGTGTTCGGCTGTTTCAAAAGCTAGGGGCAGGGCCTTGTCACATAATCAAAAAAAGAGAGAAAAGTTGGTCCTTTCGTCTGTGGTAAGGTAATGGGAAGACACACAAAACACAAGTATATAAACAATGAAATTTTAATTACTCTAGAAAAACAAGGCATGAATAAAGGTAATCACATAAAAATATGCAAGATAAGTCAACAAACAAAATAATATGAATAATCACTGGCAAATGAAAAGTTACGTTAAGACAAGTAAGTTACAGTGATAGCAAAATAAAATATAAGTGGTGCTGGAATACTGGCTTCGAGCTGCCACCTCCCTTAGTACACGAAAGCCAAGGCTTAGTCTACCAGCGAGAGATGTCAACTGCTTTGAGCACTGAGATATTCTGACGATACTGCCGCACTGCAGCTCAGACGTCGACTTGTGGCGGAGGCGGAGGGCAGGGGCGACGAGTCACCAGCCAATCAGCGACAGGCAGGCAGAGGATGAGCTGGTGGTTAGCTGGTTACGGCGGTGGTAGCAGGTGTCACGGTGTGCTGGGTACGATTTGCTCTCTGGGCAAAACGTTTGGCGATACTTGGTGAGCGTATTTTGTATATAGTCTTTTGTCTATTGACGTACTTATGTAGGGAAGAGCAGGCTCAATCTCTCTTGAAAGAGATTATCGTCAATATATATATATATATATATATATATATATATATATATATATATATATATATATATATATATATATCTTCCAGTTTTTTGTTTCAGCGTCTCAGTGTGGCGATCCAGAGGGGAAATGCTTGCTGCGTCCTCGGTTCCTGTCCAGAAGCGGAGGAGCTTCAAGAGATCCATAACCTTTAGGCATTTATTTTGTATGTTTTGTAACCTTTAAATACACAATAAAGGAAAAAAAAAGGGAAGGGGGTGGTAGGAGAAAAGCACACAGAAACTGTATTGGAGGGGACCTATATTCCCTCCAATGCGTTATGTGTGGTTTCCTCCGAGGCTATGGGTCCCCCTTCTTCCAGCCAGAGGTGGTACTCCCTTCTCTCTCTCTCTCTCTCTCTCTCTCTCTCTCTCTCTCTATATATATATATATATATATATATATATATATATATATATATATATATATATATATATATATATATATAATGTCGTACCTTGTTGCCAGAACGCACAAGCCAAGTTTTCCTGAATTAATATATTTTCTCTAATTTTTTTCTTATGAAATGATAAAGCTTCCCATTTCATTATGTATGAGGTCAATATTTTTTTATTGGAGTTAAGATTAACGTAGATATATGACCGAACCTAACCAACCCTACCTAACCTAACCTATCTTTATAGGTTAGGTTAGGTAGCCGAAAAAGTTAGGTTAGGTTAGGTTAGGTAGTCGAAAAACAATTCATGAAAACTTGGCTTATTAGGCAAATCGGGCCTTGCATAGTAGGCCGAGAAGTGCGTTCTGGCTACTAGGTACGACATATATATATATATATATATATCCATTTACGCTCGAGATGTCTATCGAGAGCTGCACATGTGCAATCGGGAAGAGGAAGAAGACGCGAGAACGTGACCAGCCACCACACGACTCGGACGCCATTAGTAATGAGCAACAGAGAGCTACGTTTCGATCGTGCTTATTTCGCTCCCACGACCAGTAGAGCGGTGCCACGTCATTTGGCACATCACAGCCGTGTCCCAGAGCTAGCATATCTGCAATTCCATGGTCAACACCCTTCAAGCAGCAGCTGGAGGACGAAGGATTGCACAGTTTTCTACATCAACAGACACTCGGCTCGGCAACTATTATTTCCTTTTTGTTGCCATGTAGCCACAGTTAACATTTAGGCTAGTTGTCGTTATATATAGGTTGCCTTGGGATTATCTGGAGGTTACCCAAAGATTAGCTTTAGGTTACCATAAAAATACTTAGGGCCTACTTGGGGTTTCCCTTGAAGTTACCTTGGGGTTACTTTTAATTTACCTTAACGTTTACCTTAGGAGTTAATTTGGGTTTACCTTGAGCTTACTTTGAAGTTACCTTGAGCCTTATCTTGAGGGGTTCCTCGTGTTAATACCTTGAGGTTACCTTGAAGTTCCTTGGGGTTACTTTGAGAGTTACTTTGATGATATTATGTTACCTTGGGGTTATCCGAGCTTACTTTTGGGTTACCTTGAGAATACCTTGAAGATAAGCTTAGGATTACCTTGGATTTACCTTGGGAGTTAGCTTAGACATTCCATACATGGTTCCAAGGATCAATGTCCCGCCGGTTCGGTCTCTGACCAGGTGATTGAGCGATTAATTAGTGAATAATTAATAATCTATATAAATACTGAAAATGTTTGTTTGTGCATAACCGCTAATCTCCGAACGTTCTTCACCGAACTCACATAACTTACACGAAATTTTCACACAACGTTCCATTCACATCCGAGAAGGCTTTTATATAAATTCTATATAGATAACATGTTTTTTCTGAAAAACTGCGTTTTTCATGTGAGGGAAATCTTCGATACCTCTTTACCTATTGCTTTGAAATTTTGACACAACGTTGCATTCGAATACGCCTGTCTTTTTATATACCTACTATATAGATGCCACCCCTCCTACAGGTAAAAACATACCTTTTTAAAAAACAGCGCCATCTGTTGCACATAATAGCAACATTCACGCTATACTAAATATGTCACGAATTCCATTTTAATGTTTCCGATTGCATTGATAAATTTTATTTTCATAGATTTCGATTTATTTTATTTATTATTGAATTATTTTGTGTGACAATGTGTTGGAATTGAGCTGTGTTTTTTACCATACCATTCATTTCGTAAGTATAAGTATAGATGCCACACCTGTGACAGGTAAAACTATGGTTTTCTTGAAAATCAGCGCCATCTGTTGCATTTAAGAGCAACACACATGCTATACTAATTATGTTACAATTCCATTTCAATGTTTCTGATTGCACTGATAAATGGAATTTTTATAGATTTTGATTTATTTTCATTTTGATTAAATTATTTTGTGTGAATTGCATTGGAATTGAGCTGTGTTGTTTACCATACTGTTCATTTCGTGAGAATAGTTTATTTTTATATTTTTTCATATTTTCATTTCATTTTTTAACTGTTTTTCTTATATTTCAGTGATGGGAACATCAGATCACTTGATGTTCCCTTTTTCAGATGGATCCTCAGACCATTTGGGAAGGCATCGGATGAGGGTGTGGGGAATAGTGGGGATGACGAGGGGACGGAAGTGAGAGATGGTGGGGAGGACGAGGGGATAAGGGAGGGGGTATTGGTGGGGAAGGACGAGGGGATGGGGGAATGGAGAATGGAGGTGGGGAGGACAAAGGGACAGGGGAGTGGAGCATGGTGGGAAGGAAGATGGGATGGTGGAGTGGGGAATGGTGGGGAGGACGAGGGGACAGTGGATTGGGAAATGGTTGGGAGGCCGAGGAGACGGGTGAGAGGGGGACAGGGAAGGTTGCTGTGAGCCACAGCAACGCGTGGCCGGGTACTGCTAGTTATTAATAAAAACACAAGGTTGTCATTCTCGGGACAGCGAGCCTTTTAGGCTTATGGAGGAGTTCCTGGGCCAAGGGACAGACTTTCACCAGGATGCAGAATGTTACCCACAACAGTTGACTAACTCGCTGGTACATATTTACTGCTGTCTTCATCCTGCATTATATTCACACTGAAGCATGATATCAAATGCTTTTACCAGACTGTGGCTAGCCAGCCTCTTCCCCCGTCACAACGTGCTAAATACAAGGTAATAACCTTACCAGAAACGCACCAACCCAAGCCACCCACCTAACCTAACCTGCCCATGCATAGAAAAATAATATTTGTGACCCGCTACTTTACATGGTATTTTGTACGTTGGGGACCATAGCGTACAAAATGATACGTATTAGTGAACGTGCAGGCTGATCAAGCTCGGACCAATATTTTGACCTCATTATTAATACATATTATTTTGCTTCAGAGGGAATATTGACCACATATTTGTGGAGGACATATTGACCACATATATGTGGAAGACATATTGACCACATATATGTGGAGGACATATAAACCACATATTTGTGGAGGACATATTGACCACATACTATGTGGAGGACATATAAACCACATATTTGTGGAGGACATATAAACCACATATTTGTGGGAGGACATATTGACCACATATTTGTGGAGGACATATTGACCACATATTTGTGGAGGACATATTGACCACATATTTGTGGGAGGACATATTGACCACATATTTGTGGAGGACATATTGACCACATAATATGTGGAGGACATATTGACCACATATATGTGGAGGACATATTGACCACATATATGTGGAGGACATATTGACCACATATATGTGGAGGACATATTGACCACATATATGTGGAGGACATATTAGCCGGAGCTGCCGACATTAATCTCTCGGTCTCTTCTGAACTCTGTGTAATACACGATAAAAATATATATTATCGTCCCGATCTCAGCCCCAGAGTGTAAATACGGGGTTTTCCTGTGAAAAATATCCACCAAATGATTTAATGGAGCATTTCTGCCTGTGAGTCTGTCAGTTTGGAGTCTGTTATTTTGTGGTGTCTGTCAGTTTGTGAGTCTGTCACTTTGAGAGTCTGTCAGTTTGTTAGCCGGTCAGTTTGTGTGACTGTCAGTTTGTAGATCTGTCAGTTTGTGAGTCTGTCAGTTTGTGAGTCTGTCAGTTTGTGTGTCTGTCAGTTTGTGAGTCCGTCAGTTTGTGTGTCTGTCAGTTTGTGAGTCAGTCAGTTTGTGAGTCTGTCATTTTTCAGTCTGTAAGTTTGGCAGTCTGTCAGTCTGGCAGTTTGGCAGCCTGGCAGTCTGTCAGTCTCTCAGTCTGGCAATCTGTCAGTCTAGCAGTCTGGTATTCTGTCAGTCTGGCAGTTTGTCAGTCTGTTAGCCTGGCAGTCTGTCAGTCTGTCAGCCTTGCAGTCTGAACTCACCTAGTTTTACTCACCCTAGTTGTGCTTGCGGGGGTTGAGCTCTGGCTCTTTGGTCCAGCCTCTCAACTGTCAATCAACTGGTGTACAGATTCCTGAGTCTACTGGGCTCTACATTTAAACTACATATCATACATTTAATATCTACATTTAAAACTGTGTATGGAGTCAGCCTCCACCACATCACTGCCTAATGCATTCTACTGCTAACTAATAGTAGACTACTATTAACTAACTACTAATCTACTACTAACTAATTCTACTAAGTTTACTACTCTGACACTGAAAAAGTTCTTTCTAACGTCCCCAGGCTGTGGCTCAGTTTCCACCTGTATCCCTTGTTCGCGTACTACCCGTTTAATTAAACAGTTTATCTTTATCTACCCGATCAATTCCTCTGAGAATTTTGTAGGTAGTGATCATGTCTCCCCCTTACTCTTCTGTCTTCTAGTTTCGTGAGGTGCATTTCCCGCAGCCTTTCCTCGTAACTCATGCCTCTTAGTTCTGGCACTAGCCTAGTGGCATACCTCTGAATTTTTTCTAGCTTCGCCTTGTGCTTTGACAAGGTACGGGCTCCATGCTGGGGCCGCATTCTCCAGGGGTAAAGATACAACCCGTTCTCACACAAGACAGCACATATATGACTTAATGCTTAAAGTCAATATGTTGAATGTGATTTAGTACATATGTGATATATTTCCAGTTACCTTTTTTACCAAGGCCCAAACTCTTGCTCACGTACCAATTTACGTCTCACAGTACCCGTCCATCAACGTAGATAGCAGAATAGTCGTGATTGGTTCAATTATAAGGAAAATTGTAGTTTTCATGTCCCACATGGGTTGTGAAATTTACCTACTATTGTCCATGCTCTTAGAATATTACAGATCAGCTATATCCTATTGAAGGCTCGTAGTTTTGTTTTGAGAAATATTAGTTGTTCTTAGTAAATTATAATAAGCACTATAAATAATTACATAGAATAACAGTGCTTCCCCAATCAATATTATATACCATAGTTTGCGCTTTAAAAATCTTTAAAGAATGTTTTGTAGGAATGCTAACAGAAAACGATGTTATGTTGGAATGTTTATGGGGTAAACTACTGCAAACTTGGGGATCATTTCCACCCACAGGAAGGGTATTTTATATTTTATTTATTTTATTTTTATTTATATATATACAAGAAGGTACATTGGGTTTGTGAGAATACATTGGATAGTACAGTATTTACATTTTTGTAAAGCCACTAGTACGCGCAGCGTTTCGGGCAGGTCCTTAATCTAGCAGATAATTTTAAGTAGGTAATTTCAATCAGAATTGATAAATGAAAGATACATTACAAGAGAAAAATGAGATGAGAGAGATAAGTAAGTATATTACAGCACATTGTTATATTAAAGCTCTGATTGATTACATTGACAGCTTGATTAGTAATTTAAACAAGATTAATAGACACCATACAGCAGATTGACAGCTCATATAAGACAGCAATGATCACAATGGTAAAGATGTTCAGAATGGGTACATAAAGATTGGGAGACTGGGTAGCAAGAGATACAGTTAAACAAGATTTATAAACACCATACAATAGAATGGCAGCACATATAAGAAAACAGCAATGATCTCAATGGTAAAGATGTTCAAATTGGGAACATAAAGGTTGGGAGATTGGGTAGCAATAGATACAGTGCAATTTTAAGGCAAAAAGTGAAAAACTATGAAGATGAAATTAGGTATGGAGTCCAATACCATCCACTGGATGTGTATGGCGTCCACTACCACCGACAGGATGGGTATGGGGCTCACAACCACCCACTGGATGTGTATGGCGTCCATTGCCACCCACAGGATGAGTATAGGGTCCAGTGATGCCCACGGGATTAGTATATAGGGTCCACTGCCGCCCACAGGGTCGGTAAAGGGTCCACTACCGCCCACAGGGTTGATAGGGGGTCAACTGCCGCCCACAGGGTCGGTAGGGGGTCCACTGCCACCAGCAGGGTCGGTATGGAGTCCACTGCCACCCACAGGGTCGGTATGGGGTCCACTACCGCCCACAGGGTCGGTAGGGAGGTCAACTGCCGCCCACAGGGTCAATATGGGGTTCACTACCGCCCACAGGGTCGGTATGGGGTCTACTGCCACCCACACGGTCGGTATCGAGTCCACTGCCGCCCACAGGGTCGGTATGGGGTCCACTACCGCCCACAGGGTCGGTATGGAGTCCACTGCCGCCCTCAGGATCGGTATGGGGTCCACTACCGCCCACAGGGTCGGTATGGGGTCTACTGCCACCCACACGGTCGGTATGGAGTCCACTGCCACCCACAGGGTCGGTATGGGGTCCATTACCGCCCACAGGGTCGGTAGGAGTCCACTACAGCCCACAGTGTTGGTAGGGGGTTCCACTGCCGCCCACAGGGTCGGCAGGGGGTCCACTACCGCCCACAGGGTCGCTATGAAGTCAACTACCGCCCATAGTGTTTGTATAGTGTCAACTACCGCCCATAGTGTTTGTATAGTGTCAACTACCGCCCATAGTGTTATTATGGGGTCCACTACCCCTCATAGTGGCGGTATGGGAGTCCATTACTACCCACAGGGTGTGTCTGGGGTCTATTTTTTCTGTATAGCAGAGGTGGCAATACTGCTTTTCTAATCTCATTTGTTGTTCAATGTAAAATATTTGTTGCTCGACTTGCAACAATTTATATATATATATATATATATATATATATATATATATATATATATATATATATATATATATATATATATATATATATATATATATATTAGTATATTTTGGTAGCAGTCTTTCCTGTTGACATATATTATTAAATATGACCGAAAAAGTAAGATTAATAATTCTAACACGAATTTTCTCAATCTTTCCTACATTTCTTTTCACTGTTGGAGGTAATTCAAAAATCAATTCTCCAATTCTCCAAAAAATAAATGTGATGAGAACCCTGGGAGTCCCTTAAAGTGGTAAATCATTGAGGAGATTCCAACGATAAACGTGGAACAGGACCAGGTGAGGCTAGTCTGAGAAGAGACCCTTAAGGACTCTAACTCGACCTTGCTCCCAGGCCCTGTACGGTTGCTCTCGTATTTTCTCTGCTAACTCCGACAGCTTCGAGAAGCGTCTGCCACATGTACAATGGCGACGTACGCATTGCAGTCGGTAAAGCAAAAAAGAAAACCCCACAACATAATAAAGACGCGCCTATTCGAATGCAACGTTGTATTAAAATTTCAAAGCAATCGGTAGAGAGCTTTCAAAGATTTCCATCACATGAAAAACACAGTTTTTCAGAAAAAGTATTTTTTTTTTTTTACTGTCGCAGACATGACATCTATATGGTATGTAAATAGAAACCTGGCCGGATATGAATGGAATATTGTGTGAAAATTTCAAAACAATAGGTGAAGAACTTTCGAAGATTAGCGATTTTGAACACACGAACAATTCCATTTTTAGTGACTCGAACCATTGGGTTCGAGTCACTTCTGAGGTGTGAGTTTTCAGTTGCTTATATGCCTGCAGACGTTCAAACTTGTTCACATTTGTGTTCCTCACGTGTGCCCCAAAGAATGAGGTGATTTGATAAAATACCATGCCCAAGATTACCAACAGTGTGCTGGGGGGGGGGATGGGGAATTAGCCTCCGCTACCATCCTCTTTTGTCCGGTCGTGATGGTCGAGTGATTAAGGGATCCTGTACATCAGATGCAGTGGTTCTGGCAGTATGGGTTTGAGTCACTCCTGGGGTGCGAGTTTTCAGTTGCATATATGCCTGGAGACCATTCAGGATTGTTCACATTTGTGTTCCTCACGTGTGACCCAAAGAATTAGGTGATATAATAAAATTCAAAATTCATATACAAAATTCAAATGTTTATTTAGGTAAAGTACATACATACAAGGGGTGATAAAATACATGCCCAAGATTACCAACAGTGTGCCGGTGGGGGTGGGGAATTAGCCTCAGAATTAGAATTGTTATTCTCCATCGTGCTGGTTCAGGTTGACCTCAGGGTCTGACTGACCTGTTGCCTCGCTGGCATCTCTCTACTCTCTCACACTGGCACCAGTCAATGTTCTCACTGACCCTTTGTGGCAAGTATGCTTAACTTCTTTGTATGTACTTCCTGCCTGGACATAGGATGTCCTCCGTATTATGAACGTGTTCCTGGTTAAGTGGACATTCTGGAGATGCCCAACATGCCAGGTCACTATCCAGGGTAAACAGAGATAGTGCTTGTGCACGAAGATCGGTGCACTGTGCACTGCAATGAGCCATTCAAGTCAGCTGTGGGAGAATCTTGAGAGACATACTCTCACAACACCCCCAACAAAAGACCGAGCTCCACAGTTTGGTGCTCGTTCCACACTCTCACACCGCTGCCGTATGTGGACGTACTGAGTGCACGTGGTGTGGCCGGGTCGAGCGGACCCCGTTTTCTATATTGCTAGGCGAGGCAGGTCCTCGTCTAGACTATTTCCTTCTGGTAAGTGAGGAATTTCTTCAGTCACTGGGTCACATGTGGCTATCTGTTCAGGTCTTGAGCAGGCACTGTGGTCGGACGTAGCTTCAGCTGTAGGTCGGCTCAACACCTCAGAACCCTGAGTGGCGCTAAAGTGTCCACTGCCCCTCTCCACCTGTGTCATGCCTGTAACATCAGAGGCACACTGGGAACCAGTGTCCAGTGATTCGTGTTGCATCTCCTCGCTCATGTCTCCCTCGTGCGATATCTCGTTAATCAACACTGACCAACTCAACCAGTCAGCATCTACGTTGTCGGCTCCCTTTATGTAAATCACGCAGAATGTGAATTGTTGAAGGAACAACACCCAGCGCATTGTTTCCGTTTTTAAGCGTGCCGATGTGACTGAGGGGTTGGTGATCTACATGAAACGTGAAACACTTGCCGTAGAGATACTGGTAGAATTTCCAGTATCTCTGCAAGAGTACTTCTGCTAAGCATCGCTCAATTTACGACTGGAGTACGCAACTGGCCAGATTTCACCGTGGTACTCTTGCATGAATACAGCACCAATACCTGCATTTGAGGCATCTGTCCGGAGGATGTACTCCCTGACCGAGTCTGGTAGTCTAAGGATGGGTGCTTCAGTTGGCTTCTTCTTGAGCGTTGAGAATTCTAAGTTCTCCATTTCTGTCCAACGTACAGAAATGCATTCTTCTTGGTTAGATTAGTTAGCGGAGTTGCTATGGACGTGAAATTGGGAATGAAAGTTCTGTAGTACCCTGCAAGTCCCAGGAATGACTTAACCTGTGTCTTGGTGGCGGGTGGAGCAGCTTCACTGATCTTGGTGATCTTCTCAGGCAGCGGCGTGGTGAACCCTCCCCCTATCACGTGACCAAGGTACCTCACCTCCTTGCACCCCAACTCACACTTAGTGAGTTTTGCAACTATTCCTACTTCTTGTAGTCTTGCCAACACCTGCCTTAGCAAGCTCAGATGTTCTTCCCACATAGCAAAGTGGATGGGCACATCGTCCACGAACACTTCTCCAGTAATTCCCCTCGAGACCTTGCACATAGTTCTGTTGAACACGGCCGGAGCGTTCACCAGTCCAAACGGAAGAACTGTGAACTGGAAGAAACCTTCGCTTGTCATGAAGGCAGTGCAGCTCTTACTGTCTTCATCTAATTGAATCTGCCAAAATCCTTCAGTCAGATCAAGCTTGGAGAAAGAGCAACTGGAAGCTAACCTTGAGAAGATCTCACTTTGATTGAACATCGGTTCAGTATCAAACTCTATGATGGAGTTCAACTTCCTGAAGACGAGGCAGATGCGCACACCTGCCCCAGGCTTCTTCACTAACACCATCGAGCTTCAGTACGGTGAGGTCGACTTCTCTATTATTCTCGCTTTAATCATAGACGCTAGTTCTTCTCTCACCTGTGGTACAAGGTGATGAGGAACAGGATCTGGTTTTGTTCGTACCGCTTGCTGCTCTAGCAAAGGTATGCGGTAACCCTCTACCTTTGCTACTTTAGTGACATCAGAGAGTACCTACTTGTACTCTACTACCAGTCGAGTAACCTGGTCGACTTGATCTTCAGACATCTGATCATCAACCTTAACATCTTGGTGTCTCCTGCTGCTGTTGATTGAAGAGACCTGGCTGACCTACCTCCTCGTCGGCGGTTATCACTTAGACACCGGCGATCGTTGCTGAGAGCAGAGGGTGGTCGATCGGCCCTGTCGATGTCGAGCCCCGTGGTCCTCTCCTGTTCTTACGGCTTACATGCTTCTTCGGCTTTGTGAATCCATCTACAGGTGGGTCCTCGAAGCGTTTGAGCATGTTGCGTTCTTTTGCTTGTTTCACCTTTGCAGACACTCCCTGAATGTCGCGTAATTTCAAAGGTTTTTCTGGGTGAGTCGTCTTGTTGCTCTCTGATCTCGTAGTGACAGCTGCCACAAGCGAGTTACCTGTTAATGGATTTGCTGTCACTTCAACCAGAGGTTTTGCTTTTCTCTCCATAACTTCACAGCTTGCTTTCTCTCATGTACCTGTAGCATGATGCTTCTCGTGCGGTTTCATCCCTTTCGCCTGTCTCCTGGCCCCAGCCCACAGATCAGCTTGCTTGGTCATAGACAGATTTGACACAATTTCTTGCTCTTTGAGCTTGACGCGGAGAGACGATTTGCATGCTTCTAAAAACTGTTCGCGAATCATCAGTTGATAGAGTTCCATGCTCCCAGGAGAGGGAGTCTGGCCCTAGCTTCGGTGCGGGGCAGACGTGTTGAATCGGCGCTCCAGCAGTTTGGTGTTGTTTGCCCGTTTCGGCCGGTTGGGGGCGGGTGTGTCTGCTCGCCTGTGCTGACGTGGCGTTACGATGGGGGTCCCTCTACCCCCAGTCGTCCGGGCTCAGTCTGTGGGACTAGAGTTCTCTGTGCGGGCTGGTTACCCGGAGATTGCCCTGGCTTGTGAACTGCTCTCTGTCCCTGTGTTTGCGATTTATGGGGTAGAGTTGGTAACGGCCCGTAGGGCCATTGTGAAGTTTGCAGAGGAGGCGGCGTATCGCGATTTTCTCCGGCGATACGAGGGGCGGACACTGCCCCTGCCGGATGGTGCGGGCACTGTCACC
The DNA here is from genome assembly GCF_040958095.1 of Procambarus clarkii. Classification (NCBI taxonomy): domain Eukaryota; kingdom Metazoa; phylum Arthropoda; class Malacostraca; order Decapoda; family Cambaridae; genus Procambarus; species Procambarus clarkii. The sequence goes on from NC_091199.1 coordinate 21,977,581, forward strand.
CTCTCGGATAGGAGTGGTGCACTTACTTACATCAGTGTGTGTTACGAACCCGGATCCAGCGTCCGTGCCTGGAGCAGTGACAAAAACGCCATCTGTGGGTCAGCTCCCGAAACCCCCGCCAAACGAACGACGACACCTAGTGAGGACAGCGTGTACTGGCCTCGAGGACCAGTTTCCAGTCTGGTTCAGCGCTCAACACCGCCGCTACTGACCTCTGGTGAGGTGGTGCTCCGACGACAGCGCCATCTATGGAGTGGATATGTCGGGCGTTTGTATCTGAGCCTGTGAGTGTGGTGTATTAGTGTCCCGGTTATTAATGACGTGTCTGCTTACAGAGCCGACCTGGGACCACTGTGTTGAAGGTGGAGTCAGTCTACCCGAGGCAGCCAGTCTCCATACAGTGAAGTTTGCTGCAGCTTTTGTGACGTCGCCCCCCCCGGAGGAACACTGTGGTGTGTTAGCCTGCCATTGGAGTGGCAGTTAAAGGATTTACCCGGGACCGACGGTTGGAGACGATAATCCACTGGGGTAGTGAGGACAGGAGGGTGATTGGTGATATCACACGAGACTCCTGTCTAGGGCGTACCCCTTTTATCGTTCGTGGAGTGGCCGTACCAGCCTTGTTGGCTCAGTACCTGCCAGCAGACCTGCTGGACGTGTGGTTGACGGCCTCCACGACGGTGCCCCCAGTGGACCTGTGTTGTGGCTGACCTGTGGCCAGGGTAGACTCGGCGTTCTCAGAGGACACGTCTTGAGGCCATGAAGAAAGCGCCGCGGACTCAGCACCTAGCTTCGAGGATCCATAGTCTCCAGCAGAAGACTACAGTGTTGATCCCCTTGTAAAGTGTTAATACCCCTCCCCCTTGTGTACGTTTTACTATTATATATATTTATGGTGATGGTGTTAATTATAATATTAAGTTCTTAACTTTCTTTCCCTACTCCCTTTAAGTTACTTGCGTCACGGATCGCATCCCTTGAAAGCCTCTACTGGCTTGGGGTCGGATATATATATCTTCCTCTAACGACATCAGAGTAAGAACCCCGTTGCGTCCCGAGAGGGCCGTAACATAATTGGCATCCCCAGCGGGATCCGTCCCCTTGTTAAGTATGTTTGACAGGGGTGGTGAAGTGGCGTAATCCCTGTATATAATTCCCCCTGTGTGACGATTGTGACGTTATACGTCCTGTGCGGTGCTCAGAGTGACCTGTGCGGTGCTCAGAGTGACTAAGTGCGATATTGTGCAGTGCGGTGCTCGCTGTGATTAAGCGATTAAGTGCAATATTGACTAGTGCGGTGCTCAGTGATTTAGTGTAATATTATAGAGCGAAGTGTTCGCTTGGACTCAGTGCAATATTGTAGAGCGAAGTGTTCGCTTGGACTCAGTGCAATATTGGGTAGTGCGGTGCCCGAAGTGATTACGTGCAATATTGGCAAGTGCAGTGTTTGGTGCGATAAAGTGCAATATTGACGTAGAACAGTGCTCGGTGTGTTAAGTGCTCGTTAAGTGTTCCACCTGTGACAATGGCAGACAAAGCTACCATTGACGATCTGGACGAGGTTCAGGCTTTTCTGAACAGAGAAGATTGTCTTGCCAGATTAAAATATCTGAACAAACCGGAACTTGTACTAGTGAGCGCCTACCTGGAGATCAAGATCCGTGCCAGTGATTCCCGTGTGGAGATCTTGTCCAAGGTTCACCGGCACCTGAAGGCAGAAGAGAAACAGGGAAGCGAGACTCCTAGTACAAGGGAAGGTGAGGAAATGGCTTCCACGGAAAAGGAAGATAAGGGCAGCGACGTTGACAGTGATGCCGGCGAGCTTAATATCAGCTTCCTAACAGTCAAGATGCGTGCCCTAGAAATTAATCGGGAAATTGAATGGAAGAAGTTAGAAATGGAACGAGAATTAAAAGATAAAGAAGTGGAGATGAAAAATAAAGAAATGGAGATGAAAGAAAAAGAATTGGCAATGAGGCGTTTAGAATTAGAGAGAGAAGAAAGAAGAGAAGAGCGAGAAAGAGAAGAGAAACGAGAAAGAGAAGAACGAGAAAGAGAAGAGAGACGGGAGAGAGAAGAACGAGAAAGGGAAGAGAAACGAGAAAGAGAAGAACGAGGAAGAGAAGAGAGACGAGAAAGAGAAGAACGAGAACGAGAGAGAGAAGAACGAGAAAGAGAAGAGAGACGAGAGAGAGAAGAACGAGAACGAGACAAAGAGGAAAGAGAGAGACAACATGAACTAGAAGTTTTGCGATTAGGCGGTGGTCGGAGGCTAACAACGGACACCAGCGGTTTCGATCCGGTAAGGAATATCAAAATGGTCCCCAAATTCCATGAGAAGGAAGTGTCAAAATTCTTTGCAGCCTTCGAGAAAGTCGCTGCCTCTTTGGAGTGGCCAAGGGAGAATTGGGCCATCATGATACAGTCAGTTTTGACTGGGAAGGCCCAAATTGCCTACTCTACGTTATCCCTTGACGACTCCAGCGATTATGACAAGGTGAAGAAAGTTGTGCTCATGGCTTACCAATTGGTACCTGAGGCTTATAGGCAAAAGTTCAGAAACCTGAAGAAGACCTCAGAGCACACTTTTACCGAATTCGCCACGATCAAGGAGCGACTTTTCCAGGAATGGTGTGCCTCTCGGAAGGTGGAGACCAGGGAAGACCTCGAACAGCTGATTCTGCTCGAGGACTTCAAGGATTGTTTATCTGGAGACCTCAAGACGTACTTGGAGGAACAGCAGGTAGAGACCTTGAGTGCAGCAGCCACCATGGCTGAAGAGTACATCCTGACTCATAGGCCGTCTGCTAAGTACGTCCCGAGGAATTACCAGCGCCGGTTTGACAGACCTCACGACGAAGAAGAAGAAAGACCCGTCCCACGAAGTGCTAAGAAGACTCCCCCAAGTAGCCCCCGAAGAACAAGTCCTGGCAGTCCGAAACACCAGAGCCCGAGGAGGAATATGGTGTGCTGGACTTGTGGGCAGAAAGGGCACATAGCTGCTAGGTGCCGAGGCAGAAAAGGTGGCAGCGCACGAAGGGAGGTGATGTTGATGAGCTGTGTTACACCACCAGCAGGAAACCAGTCTACGATGAAGCAGGAAGGACCAAGTTTGTTTGCCCCTCACACTTCATGCGGGTATGTAACGAGTGATCATACTGGTAGATCAGTTGTAGTGCTCAGAGATAGTGGAGCAGCCCAGTCCCTGATCGTGAAGAGCTCGTTACCCGAGGGAGTAAGTGTGGACGGGAGACGACAGGTTGTCCTGGTTGGGTTTCCGAGGACGCAGTATATCGCCCCCTTAGTGCCAGTACATCTTGACTCGCCTTATTTCAGCGGCACAAGTGAGTTGGCAGTAGTCGATACCCTCCCTGTGGCTGGGATTGACGTGGTACTAGCCAACGACTTGGTGACAGATTGGAGCATCAATCGTCCCAAGGTTGCGGACGAGTCTACCAGAACAGCAAGGTCGGAGGTGATAACAGGCAATGGTAATGTCCAGGTAAAGACATACCCGGATTTGAACATGTCTAATTTGTCCTCTCCCCCGCAGATCGACAGTTATCTAGCAGTGTCTCCTGATTCTCTCGACAAGGAACATGAGGTTAAGAAGGCAGAAGTACCTGAGCTAGAAGAGAGGCCTCGTGTGCAGACACCCACGGATACCAACGAGTCTGGAGCGAAGGCTAAGGTGTGCTTGCGGTATGGCAAGTTACAGCGTGTAGTGGACCAGCCAGAGATTCCCCAGACGTCGGAGGTATGTGAGGCATGTTCTAAAGGTCTAGTGCCCTCTTTGGTCCAAGCCAGGCTAGTGGATGGTGCCGGCTATGGACATGACAAGCTCAGGAAACTTATCCCTCGACTTACCAAATGTTTCCTATCGGTATTTTGTTTTGTTCTCCTATGTGCTCTCTGTGTTCTCAGTAAGGATCAGTGGACGACCCGAAGGATGATGGCTCCCGTGAACATCGAGAAGAGGTCCCAGGGATTGGAGATTTGTACTGCAGGTGTTGCAGTTGAAGAAGGGACCTGGAAGGTAATGGTTGATACAGGAGGTACGACATGTGATAAATTGAGTGACTGTTTCCGACAGGTTGACACCCCTCGCGTGATAGCTGAGCCTCAATGCAGCGTTATGCGGAACGTTGGTCGACCTGACGGTGGCAGAGCGAATGCCACCTGCGACGTACGAACAGCCACGTTGGGACTAGGTGTGGACCTAGTAGAGTATGCTGTAAGTACTGTTTTACTCGCGGTCGCTGTCACTCTGAATTATCAGACCCCTGTATTCCAGGTTCCTGTCTCCCTGAAGGACCTTCGGACTGGCACCAGAAATGCCGTCTGTGGTCAGCCATCATCGGTGCCACGACATAGGAAAGTGTCGAGTCACCCCAGATCGCGTCGAAACCAATCCGTACTCGAGAGATGTGAGATGACGCCCCTGCTTGACATCGCAGTGGAGACGTGGAAGATTACGTCAGGCAGGTCATCGCCTTCAATTTTAAAGTTCCCATTGAGCCGGAATTGCCCAGTAGGACAGTTCTGTGGACGCGACAGCCTCGCTATTCCAGATCATAAAGCATGTAAGTCCATTTGGAGTTGTGTCGCCCTGCTAATTTGGTTTGTGTTTTTTATAGAACCCCAAACCAAATTCTTTTTGGTGGGGAGGTGTTACGAACCCGGATCCAGCGTCCGTGCCTGGAGCAGTGACAAAAACGCCATCTGTGGGTCAGCTCCCGAAACCCCCGCCAAACGAACGACGACACCTAGTGAGGACAGCGTGTACTGGCCTCGAGGACCAGTTTCCAGTCTGGTTCAGCGCTCAACACCGCCGCTACTGACCTCTGGTGAGGTGGTGCTCCGACGACAGCGCCATCTATGGAGTGGATATGTCGGGCGTTTGTATCTGAGCCTGTGAGTGTGGTGTATTAGTGTCCCGGTTATTAATGACGTGTCTGCTTACAGAGCCGACCTGGGACCACTGTGTTGAAGGTGGAGTCAGTCTACCCGAGGCAGCCAGTCTCCATACAGTGAAGTTTGCTGCAGCTTTTGTGACGTCGCCCCCCCCGGAGGAACACTGTGGTGTGTTAGCCTGCCATTGGAGTGGCAGTTAAAGGATTTACCCGGGACCGACGGTTGGAGACGATAATCCACTGGGGTAGTGAGGACAGGAGGGTGATTGGTGATATCACACGAGACTCCTGTCTAGGGCGTACCCCTTTTATCGTTCGTGGAGTGGCCGTACCAGCCTTGTTGGCTCAGTACCTGCCAGCAGACCTGCTGGACGTGTGGTTGACGGCCTCCACGACGGTGCCCCCAGTGGACCTGTGTTGTGGCTGACCTGTGGCCAGGGTAGACTCGGCGTTCTCAGAGGACACGTCTTGAGGCCACGAAGAAAGCGCCGCGGACTCAGCACCTAGCTTCGAGGATCCATAGTCTCCAGCAGAAGACTACAGTGTTGATCCCCTTGTAAAGTGTTAATACCCCTCCCCCTTGTGTACGTTTTACTATTATATATATTTATGGTGATGGTGTTAATTATAATATTAAGTTCTTAACTTTCTTTCCCTACTCCCTTTAAGTTACTTGCGTCACGGATCGCATCCCTTGAAAGCCTCTACTGGCTTGGGGTCGGATATATATATCTTCCTCTAACGACATCAGAGTAAGAACCCCGTTGCGTCCCGAGAGGGCCGTAACAGTGTGCATGGGGCTCCCTTGGAGTTTCCAGAGGCTCTGCTACGGCGGTATTTCGGGCGGTTTGGCGCAGTTGTTAGTGTGAGAGTGAACGTGGTGTCTTCTAGTCCTCTTAAGGGTGTGAGGACTAACATTCGCACCCTGGGCATGAGACTCTGGGCGGATATTCCGTCCTCTGTGCGCCTTATGGGGTTCAACGTTCGGGTGTTTTACGCCCGTCAGCCGCGGACGTGTTATCGTTGTGGTCTTTTGGGCCATCAGGCTGCTGACTGTTCTGCGCCTCCTGTTGCACCAGTGAACCTCTTCAGTGAGGAGGATTTTCCGCCCCTTCCTGTGGGGGATGATTCGGTGGGTATGGACGTCTCTTCGGCTGAGGAGGTGCCCTCTGTAGCTTCTGTTGCTCCGCCTGTTGCGCCCCCTGTTGTTGCCGCATCTCCTCCGGAGGTTGTGTCCTCGCCTAGTGCTCCAGCTGGTGTCCCTGAGCCTCTTCCGCCTGCCGTTTGCTCGGTCCCCTCGTCTTCCAGTTCTTCCTCTGCTGTGTCTGTCCCGGTCCCTGCACCCTCGCCGTCTGTCCCGGCTGTGCTGGGAGCTGAGGTGGATCCGGAATTCCCTCCTGTGCCTGGCCTGGTGCCTCGTGTGGTTGAGGAGGCTGCCGTGCTGCGGCGTGCGTCGGTTCGCTCGGTTGGTGCTGCGCGGGTCGCTGAGTCTGCCTCCGGGTCTGATGATGTGCGGCCCGAGCCTAAGCGTTCCCGGCGTTCTTCTGTGTGGGCTGATGTTGGCGAATTCGACGAGTGTCGTCCTTTCGTTGACGGTGGCGTGGCTCCGGATGTGGTGCACACTACGGTGGTGGCGGAGGTACACTTGCCTGAGGATGCCGGTGCCGGCGTTTCGGCCTCAACCTCTGGTCCGGTGTCCGAGGGTCCTGCGTCGGATGGCTCCGGTTCTTCGTGGGCGGTGGTTCCCCCTGCTGTAGTTGGTGGTGAGCGGGGTGGCCTGGTGGTGATGTTGAGAAAGGATGCTCGCTCTGGATGTTCTGTGGCCCCTTCCTCGTTACCCGTTTCCTCGGCGGCGGTCTTGCCGCCTCTTCCGTTTCCTGCAGTCCCTTCCGTGTCTCCTGCGGTATCCGTGGAAGTGCTGTCGTCTCAGCGTCCGACACCTGCTCCGATGGCGAAGGCGTGGCAGGCTCGGCGTCCCTCGTCCGCTTCTCCGGTGTCATCTGCTTCCTCGAAGGGCGTGGTTGGCGCTCCCCAGCCTCGTTATGCGACTTGCGTCAGTGACCTTAGGCATTGGCCGATGCCGCCAGATATAGATGTTCCCGAGTTTATGATACCCGCCCGAGTGCGGGGGATCAAAAACCCTACCGACCTTGATGATCTCGTCTGGGAAGCTTACAAGTCGAAATATCCTCGTGAGCAGTTCCTGGAGAAGTACATTTCTCACGAGGTTCCTCGCAAGTGATTTCTATGTATTTTGTGTTGCCTGGTTGTGGGGTGTGTATGTGAGTGGGTGGGGTGGGTATTGTTTCCCGGTTCCTGCGTGCTCCGGTTTGTATTGTGGGTTTTTTTTTGTATGGCTCGTGGGGGGGGGGGGGTGTGCGGTTCCTATGCGTTTGTGTGTTCGGTTGTGGATTTCGTGTGCACTTGTTTGTCATATTGTGTGCCCTTCAGGCTGTTGGCGTGTGCTCTTTGTTATGTTTTGCCTTCCGTTTGTTATGGCGGATCTGTTTTCTTTATTGTTATTGTCCTTATTCTTGTATGTTTCTCGCCTCTCTGTATGTATTTGAGGTGTTAGCAGGCTTGTTTTGTGTGCATTTTGTCCTGGGGTTTTCCCTTATGTTTGTATTACACTGTGTTACTAATTGTGTATTGTTTGTATATGCATTTTTTTGTGGTCAGCCCTTCTGGCTGGTCTTCTATTGATTTGTTCCTTTGTCCTTGTACATATGTGTGCTTTGTACTTTTGTTCTATGTTATATTTGTTCTGTTTTTCTTGTACGTTATACGCATGCTTGCATGTAAAAATAAAAATAAAAAAAAAAAAAAAAAAAAATGCTCCCAGGAGCAGTCTCCATGAGTTAATAGTAACGGTTTAGGCTTGATTCTAACCGCTGTAACATTAGCACATATGTCTCCCCTTTTTGCAATTGAGCCCTACGGAAATTCTCTAGCATCCGGTCTGCAGTGATGCCAAAACCGTTCAGCAGCACTGTTGTCAATGCCTCGTATTCTCCGCTCTGGTGCGGACTCAGACTGTGGTAGATAGTGCCCTACCCTTTAACAATGCACTAAGAGCGAGTGCCCACTTTGATCTTTCCCACCCGCAATCAGCGGTGTGACCTTCGAAATGCTTGATGTATGCATCCATCGAGTCGCCCCTCTCATCAAAGTTTGCTAGTTTAGGTAGTTTGACAGTCTTACCTTGTTCAACATTAGTCTCTGTTGAACGACCACTTGTCTGGTCATCCTGCCTCGCTTGTAACTGCATGAGAGCTATGCGTTCAGTACTCTCTCTGTTCTGCTGATCAGTCCAGCGTTTGTTTTCTCTCTCTCTTGCTGCTCAGTCCAGAGTTTACTTTCTCTGTCCTGTTGATCAGTCCAAAGTTTCATAGCTTGCTCTGCTACTTAATTCCCTTCGAATCCCAACCCCTTAACCTGGTCGCGGTATTCCTCTAAGGTGAATAAGTGCGAGCCTGTAATACCTACTCTTTGAGCAGGCGTTGTCCACAAGGACCTATTGGGCAGAGATTCTTCAGCGTAGAATCCCCCCCAACGAAGTATTTAAAGGGCTAGATTCCCGTGTGACTCCGTTTTCTCTCGCAGCGTGCGTGATTCTGGTGACATCATTCTCAGTGACATCACCCACAAGGGTCTCTACCTCCAAGTTGTCTCTCACTAGTGTCTCTCCCACTGTGTAATCTCTCACCCGGGTCTCACCTCCGATATCCTCATCCAGTGTGATGAGACTCATGCACGCCACCTCAGTACTACCCTGCATGTGTGCTTGTAGCATCCCCTCTTCCACGGCCCTCATGTGCTGCTCCACTCGTTCCTTACACTCTAGCTCTGTAAGAGTGTCGTTGTCGTCAGGTCTACGAGCTGTCAAGGCCAGGCAAAGATGCAGGTAGCGCTGTTTGAACTTGAACTCTCCACACTCAGACATACTGGTGGTGTGTGTACCTAACAGGGTGTTAAACGTCCTCTGAATACTGCTCGTCACTTTTGAATTTTTAGGGAAAATTTAAGTGCGAAATTTTACTCTACCATCTAGCTCATAGGTTCCAACTAATCCAATCACGTTGGACGCCAGATGTAGGGGGTTTCCTTTTTTGCTTTCCCTACTGGAATGCGTACGTCGCCAATGTACCAATAGCCTCACCTGGTCCTGCTCCACGTTGATCGTTGGAATCTCCTCAAAGATTTACCACTTTAAGGGACTCCTAGGGTCCTCATCACATTTATAGTTTATTGTATATAGGCAACTCGGTGTTGAAGACACCTAGAGCTGAAGACTTGAGTAAATGGTTGGCAGTATTCAGAAGTGGTTCAACGGAAACACCGCATAAAGCTTAACAGTAGTTTATTTACTAACTTAACAAATAATACAAAGGGTGCTTGATTTACTTTAGATTGGCGTCAGATAGGCACACAGGTTGTATTAGCGAGACTGTATCACACACATAGGTTGTATTAGCGAGACTCTTCACGTCTGGCTAATGGATTAGGATCCACTCGTGGTGAAACACCTAACTTAACACAGTTGACAGCCAATCATAACACAGCAACCTAACTGCCGGTATGCAAAGGGATCACAAGCGTTCCAACCGGATACTCGGGTAATGATGATATGCAATAAATCACGAATACACTGTCAATGGGACAGGCAATAACATGCACAATAATAATATCACACAATACTAAATGTGTGGTGTATGTGAAGCACACATTCACTGACGAGTGTAATGCCGTGATACCACACAGATAAACACGCATACACCGTCGGGTGCCTTCACCTATAACCTGTGTCAGGTATGAGTAGGTGAGAACTGTGGTTGATCCCTCAGATCAACACAGACACAATAAAATAATGACAAGATACACTGTACCCTACTTACAGGTAGGGTACCTCTCTTATTCACTCACTCACTCTGGCACATTTATGCAAGAACTCGTAGGTGGTCTGACAGCTGGTTTCCTCGTTATGACGTGAGACCATTGACGACAGGGTTTCCCACAAACCGTACTTGACACGGGGGTACTCGCAGGAGGGCATGCTGTATGTATAACCGATACACGCACACACTCTGGCACTAGCGGTGAATAAGGGTAGTGACGTCACATGGTACAGTGAGGGCGGCGGCGAGCAGCACGAGGCTACTGAGGTACTAGCCACATGCTCTGGACCGAGTGGCGGCTGGCGGCTGCAGGTTATGTGGTACCATGCAGGTACACTTGTAGTAAAGTCACTCACAGGTTACTTGGGCGTCGGCACTGCCTTAGTTCACTCCAGGTCACTCACAGACGATCTCCACATGTCACTAGGGGTTACCTGATACCAGTCTGTTTCGCTCTGGTGATTTGTCACTTAGGCAATATATTCACAGTCGCGATTCCGGGCGAGTGTTGGTATATCGAAAAGACGCTGAGTTTAACTCGACGGTGCGAAATGGACGGTGTGCAGTCTATTGGCCAATAGACAGAACAGGACACGTCCTGTGTGTAAGGGCTCCCTCACATGAATGCTCTTGCCTCGGGCTCCGGGCATCTCGTCGGACATAACACAAAAGGTTACAATTTGACCAATTCCATTGCAGCAAATGAGTGGGAAACAATCATATTGATCGTTCCCTGATCTGTAGCAGAGGTGACGTCATGAACACGTCACGACCACGTCACAGTTGTTATTCTCCAATGTGCCGGTTGAGGTTGACCTCAGCGTCAGACTGTCCGGTCGCCTCGCTGGCGTCTCTCTACTCTCTCACGCTGGCACCAGCCAATGTACTCATTGACCATTTGTGGCAAGTATGCTTAACTTCCCTGTATCTACTTCCTGCCTGGACATGCGGTGGCCTCCGTATTATAAACGTGTTCCTGGTTAAGTGGGCATTCTGGAGATACCCAACATGCCAGGTCACTATCCAGGGTTAACAGAGATAGGGCTTGTGCACGAACATTGGTGTACTGTGCACTGCAATGAACCATTCAAGTCAGCTGTGGGAGAATCTTGAGAGACATACTCTCACAACCAATTGCTTTGAAATTTTGACACAGCGTTGCATTCGAATAGGCGCATCTTTTTATATACCTACTATATATATGCCACCCCTGTGACAGGTTAAAACGTGCGTTTTTAAAAAACAGTGCCATCTGTTGAAAATAATAGTAACATTCATACTACACAAAACATGTCACGAATTCCATTTAAATGTTTCCGATTGCATTGATAATTTTTTTTCATAGATTTCAATTTATTTTTTTTATTGAATTATTTTGTGTGACATTGTGTTGGAATTGAGCTGTGTTGTTTACCATTCCATTCATTTTGTAAGCATAAGTATAGATGCAACACCTGTGACTGGTAAAACTATGCTTTTGTTGACAAACAGCGCCATCTGCTGCATGTAAGAGCAACACACATGCTATACTAAATAAATTACAATTCCATTTCAATTTTTCTAATTGCATTGATAAATTAAATTTTCAAAGATTTTGATTTTTTTTTTCATTTTTAATTAATTATTTTGTGTGAATTACGTTGGAATTCAGCTGTGTTGTTTACCATACCGTTCGTTTCATGAGTATGGTTTATTGTTTTATTTTTAATATTTTGTTTTTCATTTTTTAACTTTTTCTTATACTACAGTGATAGGAACATCAGATCACTTGATGTTCCCAATATTCTAATGGGAATATCAGACCATTTGGGAAGGCATCGGACGAAGGAGTGGAGGATGACGAGGAGATGAAAGTGAGAGAAGGTGGAGAGGACGAGGGGACAAGGGAGGGGGTAATGGTAGGGAAGGACGAGGTGATGGGGAAATGGAGAATTATGGGGAAGACAGGGACAAGTGAGTGGAGCATGGTGGAAAGGAAGAGGGAATGATGGAGTGGGGAATGGTTAGGAGGGCGAGGAGACGGGTGAGGAGAGGACTGGGGGACAGGGAAGGTTGCTGTGGCTCATATATGTTGCTGAGCCACAGCAACGTGTGGCCGCGTACTGCTAGTATATATATATATATATATATATATATATATATATATATATATATATATATATATATATATATATGTCGTACCTAATAGCCAGAACGCACTTCTCAGCCTACTATTCAAGGCCCGATTTGCCTAATAAGCCAAGTTTTCATGAATTAATGTTTTTTCGTCTACCTAACCTACCTAACCTAACCTAACCTAGCTTTTTTTGGCTACCTAACCTAACCTTACCTATAAATATAGGTTAGGTTAGGTTAGGTAGGGTTGGTTAGGTTCGGTCATATATCTACGTTAATTTTAACTCCAATAAAAAAAAATTGACCTCATACATAGAGAAAAGGGTTGCTTTATCATTTCATAAGAAAAAAATTATAGTAAATATATTAATTCAGGAAAACTTGGCTTATTAGGCAAATCGGGCCTTGAATAGTAGGCTGAGAAGTGAGTTCTGGCTACTAGGTACGACATATATATATATATATATATATATATATATATATATATATATGTCGTATCTAGTAGCCAGAACGCACTTCTCAGCCTACTATGCAAGGCCCGATTTGCCTAATAAGCCAAGTTTTCCTGAATTAATATGTTTTCTCAAATTTTTTTCTAATGAAATGATAAAGCTACCCATTTCATTATATATGAGGTCAATTTTTTTTATTGGAGTTAAAATTAACGTAGATATATGACCGAACCTAACCAACCCTACCTAACCTAATCTAACCTATCTTTTTAGGTTAGATTGGGTTAGGTAACCGAAAAAGTTAGGTTAGGTTAGGTTAGGTAGGTTAGGTACTCGAAAAAATAATTATTTCATGAAAACTTGGCTTATTAGGCAAATCGGGCCTTGCATAGTTGGCTGAGGAGTGCGTTCTGGCTACTAGGTACGACATACATATATATATATATATATTAGTATATTTTGGTAGCAGTCTTTCCTGTAGACATATATTATTAAATATGACCGAAAAAGTAAGATTAATAATTCTAACACGAATTTTCTCAATCTTTCGTACATTACGCTTCACTGTTGGAGGTAAATCAAAAATCACTTCTCCAAAATTCATTTTTATTTCTAGTCTGACGCGACACGGGCGCGTTTCGTAAAACTTATTACATTTTCAAAGACTTCACAAATACACAACTGATTAGAACTTACGTATCTCTGCTATTATATCTACATTTGAGTGAGCTGGGAGGGGTGATGTGGCATTAACACAAGACAGAACATGAGGGGATATTAATAGGGTATTAAAAGTATCAACACAAGACAGAACAGAAACAATGGGTATTGAATAGAAGTGTTTGTAGAAAGCCTATTGGTCCATATTTCTTGATGCTTCTATATTGGAGCGGAGTCTTGAGGTGGGTAGAATATAGTTGTGCAATAATTGGCTGTTGATTGCTGGTGTTGACTTCTTGATGTGTAGTGCCTCGCAAACGTCAAGCCGCCTGCTATCGCTGTATCTATCGATGATTTCTGTGTTGTTTACTAGGATTTCTCTGGCGATGGTTTGGTTATGGGAAGAGATTAAATGTTCCTTAATGGATTCCTGTTGCTTATGCATCGTTAAGCGCCTGGAAAGAGATGTTGTTGTCTTGCCTATATACTGGGTTTTTTGGAGCTTACAGTCCCCAAGAGGGCATTTGAAGGCATGGACGACGTTGGTCTCTTTTAAAGCGTTCTGCTTTGTGTCTGGAGAGTTTCTCATCAGTAGGCTGGCCGTTTTTCTGTTTTTATAGTAAATCGTCAGTTGTATCTTCTGATTTTTGTCTGTAGGGATAACGTTTGCTCTGACAATATCTTTCAGGACCCTTTCCTCCGTTTTATGGGCTGTGGAAAAGAAGTTCCTGTAAAATAGTCTAATAGGGGGTATAGGTGTTGTGTTAGTTGTCTATTCAGAGGTTGCATGGCGTTTCACTTTCCTTCTTATGATGTCTTCCACGAAACCATTGGGGAAGCCGTTGTTGACTAGGACCTGCCTTACCCTACTGAGTTCTTCGTCGACTTGCTTCCATTCTGAGCTGTGGCTGAGGGCACGGTTGACATAAGCGTTAACAACACTCCTCTTGTACCTGTCCGGGCAGTCACTGTTGGCATTCAGGCACATTCCTATGTTTGTTTCCTTAGTGTAGACTGCAGTGTGGAAAACTCCGCTCCTTTCCATGACTGTTACACCTAGAAAGGGCAGCTTCCCATCCTTCTCCATCTCGTAAGTGAAACGCAACACAGAATTCTGCTCAAATGCCTCCTATAGCTCCTGCAGATGTCTGACATCAGGTACCTGTGTAAAAATGTCGTCAACATACCTGCAGTATATGGCCGGTTTCAAGTTCATGTCGACTAAGACTTTTTGCTCGATGGTACCCATGTAGAAGTTTGCAAACAGGACACCTAGGGTAGAACCCATGGCGACCTCATCTACTTGCTTATACATGTGTACATCCGGGCTCAAGAAGGGTGCCTCTTTAGTACAAGTTTGGAGTAGTTTCCTTAGACTGTTTTCTGGTATGTCAAGAGGAGTACAGGCCGGATCACGGTACACTCTGTCGGCTATCATCCCGATTGTTTCATCCACAGGTACGTTGGTAATTAGAGATTCTACATCCAACGAGGCTCTTATCCCTGTGGCCCGTGTTCCCCGCAGCAAGTCAACAAATTACTTTTGAGACTTCAGGCCTAAGGCGCAAGGGACATAAGGAGTCAGCAAGCCGTTGAGTCGTTTCGCCAGTCTGAACGTGGGTGTGGGTATCTGGCTGATGATTGGCCAAAGTGGGTTTCCAGGCTTGTGTGTCTTGACATTTCCATACGCATATCCAGGTTTATATTCCCCAATAATCTTTGGCAGGTGGAGTCCAGATTTCTTGGCGTTTGCAGTTTCGATCAATTTGTTGACCTTTGCTTTCAGTTCGGCTGTAGTGTCCTTCGTTACCCTTTGGAATTTAGTTTGGTCAGAGAGTATGAGGTTCATTTTCGCCAGATATTCGTCTTTTTTAAGAATGACGTATATTGGCGACTTGTTGCCTCTCCTGACAACTATCTCCTTCTTCTCACGAAGGCTCTTAGCTGCCGCTTTGAGCTCGGGGGACAGTATGGTGCTTTTGTAGTTGCCTCGATTCTTTCCTCCTTCCGCAGTAAGTTCTGCTTGTAAGGTATCTTTGGTGGTGACCTGTTTCTGTTTCCTGCTGTTTCTCCGAATGGATAAACAGCAACATCGACGAAAATCTCCGTACTCGCATTGAACAACACCTCGACATCCTCACAGACCGACATCACCTCAGCACTGAAACAAGGATAATCAAGAAACTAACAACGTTATATGGAGGACCTATGGCAATTCCACGACCAAGAGACCGCTTCCTGAACCTTGCAGGAATCAACCTCACTGAGGACCAAGTCACTCTCCTAAATCTGGGTATAAACTGTCACGTTATGTCCAGACCAAGTAAAATGGCCCGGAAAATGTAGTTGGAGATTCTGTTGGACGACATATTCGACCTCGAAGCACAAAAGGAGGTCACCATCAAAGATACGTTACAAGCAGAACTTATTGCGGTAGGAGGAAAGAATCGAGGCCACTACAGAAGCACCATACTGTCCCCCGAGCTCAAAGCGGCAGCTAAAAGCCTTCGTGAGAACAAGGAGACAGTTGTCAGGAGAGGTGA
Source organism: Procambarus clarkii (assembly GCF_040958095.1). Taxonomy (NCBI): domain Eukaryota; kingdom Metazoa; phylum Arthropoda; class Malacostraca; order Decapoda; family Cambaridae; genus Procambarus; species Procambarus clarkii. Next base: position 21,993,159 of record NC_091199.1, read on the forward strand.
CAAGTCGCCAATATACGTCATCCTTAAAAAAGACGAATATCTGGCGAAAATGAACCTCATACTCTCTGACCAAACTAAATTCCAAAAGGTAACGAAGGACACAACAGCCGAACTGAAAGCAAAGGTCAACAAATTGATCGAAACTGTGAACGCCAAGAAATCTGGATTCCACCTGCCAAAGATTATTGGGGAATATAAACCTGGATATGCGTATGGAAATGTCAAGACACACAAGCCTGGAAACCCACTTTGGCCAATCATCAGCCAGATACCCACACCCACGTACAGACTGGCGAAACGACTCACCGGCTTGCTGACTTCTTATGTCCCTTGCACCTTTAGCCTGAAGTCTCCAAAGGAATTTGTTGACTTGCTGCGAGGAACACGGGCCACAGGGATAAAAGCCTCGTTGGATGTAGAATCTCTGTTTACCAACGTACCTGTGGATGAAACAATCGGGATGATAGCCGATAGAGTGTACCGTGATCCGGCCTGTACTCCTCTTGACATACCAGAAAACAGTCTAAGGAAACTACTCCAAGCTTGTACTAAAGAGGCACCCTTCTTAAGCCCGGATGGACACATGTATAAGCAAGTAGATGGGGTCGCCATGGGTTCTCCCCTAGGTGTCCTGTTTGCAAACTTCTACATGGGTACCATCGAGCAAAAAGTCTTTGTCGACATGAACTTGAAACCGGCCATATACTGCAGGTATGTTGACGACATTTTTACACAGGTACCTGATGTCAGACATCTGCAGGAGCTGAAGGAGGCATTTGAGCAGAATTCTGTGTTGCGTTTCACTTACAAGATGGAGAAAGATGGGAAGCTGCCCTTTCTAGATGTATCAGTCATGGAAAGGAGAGGAGTTTTCCACACTGCAGTCTACACTAAGGAAACAAACATAGGAATGTGTCTGAATGCCAACAGTGACTGCCCGGACAGGTACAAGAGGAGTGTTGTTAACGCTTATGTCGACCGTGCTCTCAGCCACAGCTCAGAATGGAAGCAAGTCGACGAAGAACTCAGTAGGGTAAGGCAGGTCCTAGTCAACAACGGCTTCCCCAATGGTTTCGTGGAAGACATCATAAGAAGGAAAGTGAAACGCCATGCAACCTCTGAAGAGACAACTAACACAACACCTATACCCCCTATTAGACTATTTTACAGGAACTTCTTTTCCACAGCCCATAAAACAGAGGAAAGGGTCCTGAAAGATATTGTCAGTAGAAACGTTATCCCTACAGACAAAAATCAGAAGATACAACTGACAATTTACTATAAAACCAAAAAAACGGCCAGCCTACTGATGAGAAACTCTCCAGACACAAAGCAGAACGTTTTAAAAGAGACCAACGTCGTCTATGCCTTCAAATGCCCTCTTGGGGATTGTAAGCTTAAAAAAACTCAGTATATAGGCAAGACAACAACATCTCTTTCCAGGCGTTTAACGATGCATAAACAACAGGACTCCATTAAGGAACATATAGCCTCTTCCCAAAACCAAACCATCACCAGAGAAATCTTAGCAAACAACACAGAAATCATCGATAGATACAGCGATAGCAGGCGGCTCGACGTCTGCGAGGCACTACACATCAAGAAGTCAACACCAGCAATCAACAGCCAATTAATGCACAACTATTTTCTACCCACTTCAAGACTCCGCTCCAATATAGAAGCATCAAGAAATATGGCCAATAAAAATTGGCCTTCTGCAGTTACCTACCTTTAATACCTGTTTGTATTTCATTGTTTCGTGTTCTGTCTTGTGTTAAAAGTTTATTTTCACCTCATCCAAAACTATTGTAACATGTCACTTCACCCAAATGTAGGTATAAAAACTCGAAAGATGTTTAAGCTCTATTCAGTTAAAGTTGTGTGTGTGTGTAAACTAAAGTCTTTGAAAATGTAATAAATTTTACGAAACGCGCTCAAGTGTCGCGTCAGACTAGAAATAAAAATGAATTTTGGAGAATTGATCTTTGAATTACCATCAACAGTGAAAAGAAACGTAAGAAAGATCGAGAGAATTCGTGTTAGAATTATTAATCTTACTTTTTCGGTCATATTTCATAATATATGTCTACAGGAAAGACTGCTACCAAAATATATTAATATATATATATATATATATATATATATATATATATATATATATATATATATATATATATATATATATATATATATATATATATATATATATATATAAAATATATATATATATATATATATATATATATATATATATATATATATATATATATATATATATATATATATATATATTATATATTGCACAACTATATTCTACCCACCTCAAGACTCCGCTCCAATATAGAAGCATCAAGAAATATGGACCAATAGGCTTTCTACAAACACTTCTATTCAATATCCATTGTTTCGTGTTCTGTCTTGTGTTGATACTTTTAATACCCTATTAATATCCTCTAATGCCACATCATCCTTCCCACCTTACTCAAATGTAATGCCACATCACCCTTCCCACCTCACTCAAATGTAGATATAAAACCAGGGAAACGCAAGTTCTAATCAGTTGTGTATTTGTGAAGTCTTTGAAAATGTAATAAGTTTTACGAAACGCGCCCGTGTCGCGTCAGACTAGAAATAAAAATGAACTTTGGAGAAGTGATTTTTGATTTACCTCCAATAGTGAAGCATAATGTACGAAAGATTGAGAAAATTCGTGTTAGAATTATTAATCTTACTTTTTCGGTCATATTTAATAAAATATGTCTACAGGAAAGACTGCTACCAAAATATACTAATATATATATTAGTATATTTTGGTAGCAGTCTTTCCTTTCATTAATTGACTGTTGAGTCAATTGGCTGTCAACAGCCAATTAATGCACAACTATATTCTACCCACCTCAAGACACCGCTCCAATATAGAAGCATCAAGAAATATGGACCAATAGGCTTTCTACAATCACTTCTATTCAATACCCATATTTTCGTGTTCTGTCTTGTGTTGATGAAATTAATACCTTATTAAATACCACCTCACCCCATCCACCTCACTCAAATGTAGATATAAACAAATCGGAGATGTGTAAGTTCTATTCAGTTGTGTATGATTAAAATAAAGTCTTTGAAAATGTAATAAGTTTTACGAAACGCGCTCAAGTGTCGCGTCAGACTAGAAATAAAAATGAATTTTGGAGAATTGATCTTTGAATTACCATCAACAGTGAAAAGAAACGTAAGAAAGATCGAGAAAATTCGTGTTAGAATTATTAATCTTACTTTTTCGGTCATATTTCATAATATATGTCTACAGGAAAGACTGCTACCAAAATATATTAATATATATATATATATATATATATATATATATATATATATATATATATATATATATATATATATATATATATATATATATATATATATATATATATATATATATATATTTATATATATATATATATATATATATATATATATATATATATATATATATATATATATATATATATATATATATATATATATATATATATATATATATATAACTGAAAACTCACACCCCAGAAGTGACTCGAACCCATACTCCCACAACTGGTATGTACAGGGACGCCTTAATCCGCTTGACCATCACGACCGGACATAAGGAAGTGATAGCCGAGGCTATATGAACCACTTCCCCGCCGGCACTCGGATGGTAATCTTGGGCATAGCATTTTATCAAATCACCTCATTCTTTGGGGCACACGTGAGGAACACAAATGCAAACAAGCCTGAATGGTCCCCAGGACTATATACAACTGAAAACTCACACCCCAGAAGTGACTCGAACCCATACTCCCACAACTGGTATGTACAGGGACGCCTTAATCCGCTTGACCATCACGACCGGACATAAGGAAGTGATAGCCGAGGCTATATGAACCACTTCCCCGCCGGCACTCGGATGGTAATCTTGGGCATAGCATTTTATCAAATCACCTCATTCTTTGGGGCACACGTGAGGAACACAAATGCAAACAAGCCTGAATGGTCCCCAGGACTATATACAACTGAAAACTCACACCCCAGAAGTGACTCGAACCCATACTCCCACAACTGGTATGTACAGGGACGCCTTAATCCGCTTGACCATCACGACCGGACATAAGGAAGTGATAGCCGAGGCTATATGAACCACTTCCCCGCCGGCACTCGGATGGTAATCTTGGGCATAGCATTTTATCAAATCACCTCATTCTTTGGGGCACACGTGAGGAACACAAATGCAAACAAGCCTGAATGGTCCCCAGGACTATATACAACTGAAAACTCACACCCCAGAAGTGACTCGAACCCATACTCCCACAACTGGTATGTACAGGGACGCCTTAATCCGCTTGACCATCACGACCGGACATAAGGAAGTGATAGCCGAGGCTATATGAACCACTTCCCCGCCGGCACTCGGATGGTAATCTTGGGCATAGCATTTTATCAAATCACCTCATTCTTTGGGGCACACGTGAGGAACACAAATGCAAACAAGCCTGAATGGTCCCCAGGACTATATACAACTGAAAACTCACACCCCAGAAGTGACTCGAACCCATACTCCCACAACTGGTATGTACAGGGACGCCTTAATCCGCTTGACCATCACGACCGGACATAAGGAAGTGATAGCCGAGGCTATATGAACCACTTCCCCGCCGGCACTCGGATGGTAATCTTGGGCATAGCATTTTATCAAATCACCTCATTCTTTGGGGCACACGTAAGGAACACAAATGCAAACAAGCCTGAATGGTCCCCAGGACTATATACAACTGAAAACTCACACCCCAGAAGTGACTCGAACCCATACTCCCACAACTGGTATGTACAGGGACGCCTTAATCCGCTTGACCATCACGACCGGACATAAGGAAGTGATAGCCGAGGCTATATGAACCACTTCCCCGCCGGCACTTGTATATAGTCCTGCGGACCATTCAGGCTTGTTTGCATTTGTGTTCCTCACGTGTGCCCCAAAGAATGAGGTGATTTGATAAAATGCTATGCCCAAGATTACCATCCGAGTGCCGGCGGGGAAGTGGTTCATATAGCCTCGGCTATCACTTCCTTATGTCCGGTCGTGATGGTCAAGCGGATTAAGGCGTCCCTGTACATACCAGTTGTGGGAGTATGGGTTCGAGTCACTTCTGGGGTGTGAGTTTTCAGTTGTATATAGTCCTGGGGACCATTCAGGCTTGTTTGCATTTGTGTTCCTCACGTGTGCCCCAAAGAATGAGGTGATTTGATAAAATGCTATGCCCAAGATTACCATCCGAGTGCCGGCGGGGAAATGGTTCATATAGCCTCGGCTATCACTTCCTTATGTCCGGTCGTGATGGTCAAGCGGATTAAGGCGTCCCTGTACATACCAGTTGTGGGAGTATGGGTTCGAGTCACTTCTGGGGTGTGAGTTTTCAGTTGTATATAGTCCTGGGGACCATTCAGGCTTGTTTGCATATATATATATATATATATATATATTTGTATATTTTGGTAGCAGTCTTTCCTTTCATTAATTGACTGTTGAGTCAATTGGCTGTCAACAGCCAATTAATGCACAACTATATTCTACCCACCTCAAGACTCCGCTCCAATATAGAAGCATCAAGAAATATGGACCAATAGGCTTTCTACAATCACTTCTATTCAATACCCATATTTTCGTGTTCTGTCTTGTGCTGATGAAATTAATACCTTATTAAATACCACCTCACCCCATCCACCTCACTCAAATGTAGATATAAACAAATCGGAGATGTGTAAGTTCTATTCAGTTGTGTATGATTAAACTAAAGTCTTTGAAAATGTAATAAGTTTTACGAAACGCGCTCAAGTGTCGCGTCAGACTAGAAATAAAAATGAATTTTGGAGAATTGATTTTTGAATTACCACCAACAGTGAAAAGAAATGTACGAAAGATTGAGAAAATTCGTGTTAGAATTATTAATCTTACTTTTTCGGTCATATTTAATAATATATATATATATATATATATATATATATATATATATATATATATATATATATATATATATATATATATATATGTATATATATATATATATATATATATATATATATATATATATATATATATATATGTATATATATATATATATATATATATATATATATATATATATATATATATATATATATATATATATATATATATATATATATATATATATATATATATATATATATATATATATATATATATATATATATATATATATGCAAACAAGCCTGAATGGTCCCCAGGACTATATACAACTGAAAACTCACACCCCAGAAGTGACTCGAACCCATACTCCCACAACTGGTATGTACAGGGACGCCTTAATCCGCTTGACCATCACGACCGGACATAAGGAAGTGATAGCCGAGGCTATTTGAACCACTTCCCTGCCGGCACTCGGATGGTAATCTTGGGCATAGCATTTTATCAAATCACCTCATTCTTTGGGGCACACGTGAGGAACACAAATGCAAACAAGCCTGAATGGTCCCCAGGACTATATACAACTGAAAACTCACACCCCAGAAGTGACTCGAACCCATACTCCCACAACTGGTATGTACAGGGACGCCTTAATCCGCTTGACCATCACGACCGGACATAAGGAAGTGATAGCCGAGGCTATTTGAACCACTTCCCCGCCGGCACTCGGATGGTAATCTTGGGCATAGCATTTTATCAAATCACCTCATTCTTTGGGGCACACGTGAGGAACACAAATGCAAACAAGCCTGAATGGTCCCCAGGACTATATACAACTGAAAACTCACACCCCAGAAGTGACTCGAACCCATACTCCCACAACTGGTATGTACAGGGACGCCTTAATCCGCTTGACCATCACGACCGGACATAAGGAAGTGATAGCCGAGGCTATTTGAACCACTTCCCCGCCGGCACTCGGATGGTAATCTTGGGCATAGCATTTTATCAAATCACCTCATTCTTTGGGGCACACGTGAGGAACACAAATGCAAACAAGCCTGAATGGTCCCCAGGACTATATACAACTGAAAACTCACACCCCAGAAGTGACTCGAACCCATACTCCCACAACTGGTATGTACAGGGACGCCTTAATCCGCTTGACCATCACGACCGGACATAAGGAAGTGATAGCCGAGGCTATTTGAACCACTTCCCCGCCGGCACTCGGATGGTAATCTTGGGCATAGCATTTTATCAAATCACCTCATTCTTTGGGGCACACGTGAGGAACACAAATGCAAACAAGCCTGAATGGTCCCCAGGACTATATACAACTGAAAACTCACACCCCAGAAGTGACTCGAACCCATACTCCCACAACTGGTATGTATAGGGACGCCTTAATCCGCTTGACCATCACGACCGGACATAAGGAAGTGATAGCCGAGGCTATTTGAACCACTTCCCCGCCGGCACTCGGATGGTAATCTTGGGCATAGCATTTTATCAAATCACCTCATTCTTTGGGGCACACGTGAGGAACACAAATGCAAACAAGCCTGAATGGTCCCCAGGACTATATACAACTGAAAACTCACACCCCAGAAGTGACTCGAACCTATACTCCCACAACTGGTATGTACAGGGACGCCTTAATCCGCTTGACCATCACGACCGGACATAAGGAAGTGATAGCCGAGGCTATTTGAACCACTTCCCCGCCGGCACTCGGATGGTAATCTTGGGCATAGCATTTTATCAAATCACCTCATTCTTTGGGGCACACGTGAGGAACACAAATGCAAACAAGCCTGAATGGTCCCCAGGACTATATACAACTGAAAACTCACACCCCAGAAGTGACTCGAACCCATACTCCCACAACTGGTATGTACAGGGACGCCTTAATCCGCTTGACCATCACGACCGGACATAAGGAAGTGATAGCCGAGGCTATTTGAACCACTTCCCCGCCGGCACTCGGATGGTAATCTTGGGCATAGCATTTTATCAAATCACCTCATTCTTTGGGGCACACGTGAGGAACACAAATGCAAACAAGCCTGAATGGTCCCCAGGACTATATACAACTGAAAACTCACACCCCAGAAGTGACTCGAACCCATACTCCCACAACTGGTATGTACAGGGACGCCTTAATCCGCTTGACCATCACGACCGGACATAAGGAAGTGATAGCCGAGGCTATTTGAACCACTTCCCCGCCGGCACTCGGATGGTAATCTTGGGCATAGCATTTTATCAAATCACCTCATTCTTTGGGGCACACGTGAGGAACACAAATGCAAACAAGCCTGAATGGTCCCCAGGACTATATACAACTGAAAACTCACACCCCAGAAGTGACTCGAACCCATACTCCCACAACTGGTATGTACAGGGACGCCTTAATCCGCTTGACCATCACGACCGGACATAAGGAAGTGATAGCCGAGGCTATTTGAACCACTTCCCCGCCGGCACTCGGATGGTAATCTTGGGCATAGCATTTTATCAAATCACCTCATTCTTTGGGGCACACGTGAGGAACACAAATGCAAACAAGCCTGAATGGTCCCCAGGACTATATACAACTGAAAACTCACACCCCAGAAGTGACTCGAACCCATACTCCCACAACTGGTATGTACAGGGACGCCTTAATCCGCTTGACCATCACGACCGGACATAAGGAAGTGATAGCCGAGGCTATTTGAACCACTTCCATGGTCCCCACTTCCTGGGGACCATTCAGGCTTGTTTGCATTTGTGTTCCTCACGTGTGCCCCAAAGAATGAGGTGATTTGATAAAATGCTATGCCCAAGATTATCATCCGAGTGCCGGCGGGGAAGTGGTTCAAATAGCCTCGGCTATCACTTCCTTATGTCCGGTCGTGATGGTCAAGCGGATTAAGGCGTCCCTGTACATACCAGTTGTGGGAGTATGGGTTCGAGTCACTTCTGGGGTGTGAGTTTTCAGTTGTATATAGTCCTGGGGACCATTCAGGCTTGTTTGCATTTGTGTTCCTCACGTGTGCCCCAAAGAATGAGGTGATTTGATAAAATGCTATGCCCAAGATTACCATCCGAGTGCCGGCGGGGAAGTGGTTCAAATAGCCTCGGCTATCACTTCCTTATGTCCGGTCGTGATGGTCAAGTGGATTAAGGCGTCCCTGTACATACCAGTTGTGGGAGTATGGGTTCGAGTCACTTCTGGGGTGTGAGTTTTCAGTTGTATATAGTCCTGGGGACCATTCAGGCTTGTTTGCATTTGTGTTCCTCACGTGTGCCCCAAAGAATGAGGTGATTTGATAAAATGCTATGCCCAAGATTACCATCCGAGTGCCGGCGGGGAAGTGGTTCAAATAGCCTCGGCTATCACTTCCTTATGTCCGGTCGTGATGGTCAAGCGGATTAAGGCGTCCCTGTACATACCAGTTGTGGGAGTATGGGTTCGAGTCACTTCTGGGGTGTGAGTTTTCAGTTGTATATAGTCCTGGGGACCATTCAGGCTTGTTTGCATTTGTGTTCCTCACGTGTGCCCCAAAGAATGAGGTGATTTGATAAAATGCTATGCCCAAGATTACCATCCGAGTGCCGGCGGGGAAGTGGTTCAAATAGCCTCGGCTATCACTTCCTTATGTCCGGTCGTGATGGTCAAGCGGATTAAGGCGTCCCTGTACATACCAGTTGTGGGAGTATGGGTTCGAGTCACTTCTGGGGTGTGAGTTTTCAGTTGTATATAGTCCTGGGGACCATTCAGGCTTGTTTGCATTTGTGTTCCTCACGTGTGCCCCAAAGAATGAGGTGATTTGATAAAATGCTATGCCCAAGATTACCATCCGAGTGCCAGCGGGGAAGTGGTTCAAATAGCCTCGGCTATCACTTCCTTATGTCCGGTCGTGATGGTCAAGCGGATTAAGGCGTCCCTGTACATACCAGTTGTGGGAGTATGGGTTCGAGTCACTTCTGGGGTGTGAGTTTTCAGTTGTATATAGTCCTGGGGACCATTCAGGCTTGTTTGCATTTGTGTTCCTCACGTGTGCCCCAAAGAATGAGGTGATTTGATAAAATGCTATGCCCAAGATTACCATCCGAGTGCCGGCGGGGAAGTGGTTCAAATAGCCTCGGCTATCACTTCCTTATGTTCGGTCGTGATGGTCAAGCGGATTAAGGCGTCCCTGTACATACCAGTTGTGGGAGTATGGGTTCGAGTCACTTCTGGGGTGTGAGTTTTCAGTTGTATATAGTCCTGGGGACCATTCAGGCTTGTTTGCATTTGTGTTCCTCACGTGTGCCCCAAAGAATGAGGTGATTTGATAAAATGCTATGCCCAAGATTACCATCCGAGTGCCGGCGGGGAAGTGGTTCAAATAGCCTCGGCTATCACTTCCTTATGTCCGGTCGTGATGGTCAAGCGGATTAAGGCGTCCCTGTACATACCAGTTGTGGGAGTATGGGTTCGAGTCACTTCTGGGGTGTGAGTTTTCAGTTGTATATAGTCCTGGGGACCATTCAGGCTTGTTTGCATTTGTGTTCCTCACGTGTGCCCCAAAGAATGAGGTGATTTGATAAAATGCTATGCCCAAGATTACCATCCGAGTGCCGGCGGGGAAGTGGTTCAAATAGCCTCGGCTATCACTTCCTTATGTCCGGTCGTGATGGTCAAGCGGATTAAGGCGTCCCTGTACATACCAGTTGTGGGAGTATGGGTTCGAGTCACTTCTGGGGTGTGAGTTTTCAGTTATATATATATATATATATATAGTGCACAGTAGGCCCTGTAATTTGATATATAGTTCATTTTGGTAGTTTAATTTTATTATAATTTTGTTTAGTTTACCATGTCTTTGCCCTTTCTTACTTATTTCAAGTCTTGACATTGTACATTAATATAATCTTTTATTTAGTATATATAATACATTTTTTTGGTATTAAATTTTATTTAATATTTGAGTTTTTTATAAGATTTTGGTTAGTACTTTATAATTGTCGTTTATTCTGTTTTTATTTTACATACATTTTTTGTAGATTTGTATTCATTATATAAATATTTGTTATAGTGTTTAGTATCTATGTGTTAGGTATCAAGTTTCACTTCTGATCACTTCACGTAAGTTTAATAGAATGGTTTGTTTTAGTAGTTATAAATTTTATCTTGTAGTTTAATGGATTTTTAAATTAGCTTTAATATATGCGACAGTTAATAAGTTTTATTTGTATTGATCACTTTAAGTGCGCTTAAGTGTTTTGTTTTTTAAGCATTTTCCTTTCTTTGATAGGCAATTATATTCAGTATGAGTTCTTTGTTTACCAGTTATTTGATTGTGATTTCTATTTTTTCTTTTAGATCTGATGATGAATACGAGAAGTATTCGAAACGTTATGCATTTTAAAGTAAAGAATCTGAAACAAGATGTTCAGTATATCCCTGGTTTTCCTATTCATCTATATATATATACATATAATATATATATATATATATATATATATATATATATATATATATGTCGTACCTAATAGCCAGAACGCACTTCTCAGCCTACCATGCAAGGCCCGATTTGCCTAATAAGCCAAGTTTTCATGAATTAATTGTTTCTCGACTACCTAACCTACCTAACCTAACCTAACCTACCTTTTTCGGCTACCTAACCCAACCTAACCTATAAAGATAGGTTAGGTTAGGTTAGGTAGGGTTGGTTAGGTTCGGCCATATATCTACGTTAATTTAAACTCCAATAAAAAAAAATTGACCTCATACATAATAAAATGGGTAGCTTTATCATTTCATAAGAAAAAAATTAGAGAAAATATATTAATTCAGAAAAACTTGGCTTATTAGGCAAATTTGGCCTTGCATAGTAGGCCGAGAAGTGCGTTCTGGCTACTAGGTACGACATATATATATATATATATATATATATATATATATATATATGTTATTAAATATGACTGAAAAAGTAAGATTAATAATTCTAACACGAATTTTCTCAATATTTCTTATGTTTCTTTTCATTGTCGATGGTAATTGAAAAATCAATTCTCCAAAATTCATTATTATTTTTAGTCAGACGCAACACTTGAACGCGTTTTGTAATAACTTATTACATTTTCAAAGACTTTAGGTTACACACACACACACGAAAACCTGCAAACTCTAAACAGAGTTTTACTATGCTATCATTTAAACAGCTTTTATCTTATATACTCGCATTTGGGTGAGGTGATATGCTACAACAGTTTTGGATGAGGTGAACAAAACTTTCAACACAAGACAAAGCAAACTTTCAACACAAGACAGAACACGGTGCATTTGGTATAAATTGGATAAATTAAAGGGAAGAATTGAAGTAACTGCAAAGGGCCTTATAGCCCATATTTCTTGATGCTTCTATATTGGTGCGGAGTCTTGAAGTGGGTAGAATATAGCTGTGCATTAGTTGCCTGTTGATTGCTGATGTTGACTTCTTGATGTGTAATCCCTCGCAGATGTCAAGTCGCCTGCTATCGCTGTATCTATCGACGATTTCTGTGTTGTTTATTAAGACTTCTCTGGTGATGGTCTGGTTGTGGGAAGAGGTTATATGTTCCTTAATGGAGCCCTGTTGCTTATTCATCGTTAATCGCCTGGAAAGTGATGTTGTTGTCTTGCCTATATACTGAGTTCTTTGAGGCTTACAGTCCTCAAGTGGGCACTTGAAGGCATAGACGACGTTGGTCTCTTTTAAAGCATTCTGTTTTGTGTCTGGAGAGTTTCTCATGAGTAGGTTGGCCGTTTTTTTGGTTTTATAGTAAATCGTCAATTGTATCTTCTGATTTTTGTCTGTAGGGATAACGTTCCTATTAAAAATATCTTTCAGGGCCCTTTCCTCAGTTTTATGAGCTATCAAAAACAAAGTTCCTGTAAAATAGTCTAATAGGGGGTACAAGTGTTGTGTTGGTTGACCCTACAGAAGTTGTATGGTGCTTCACCTTTCTTTTTATGATGTCTTCACGAAACCGTTAGAGAAGCCGTTGTTGACTAGGACCTGCCTTACCCTACAGAGTTCTTCATCGACTTCCTTCTAATCAGAGCTGTGGCTGAGAGCACGGTCGACATAAGCGTTGACAACATTCCTCTTCTACCTGTCTGGGCAGTCACTATTGGCATTGAGGCACATTCCTATGTTGGTTTCCTTAGTGTAGACTGCCGTGTGGAAGCCTCCGCTCTTTTCCGTGACTGTTACATCCAGAAAGGGCAGCTTCTCATTATTCCCCATCTCGTAAGTGAAGCTCAACACAGAATTCCGCTCAAATGCCTCCTTCAGCTGCTGCAGACATCTGGCCTCAGGTACCTGCGTAAAAATGTCGTCACCATACCTGCAGTATAAGGCGGGTTTCAAGCCCATGGAAACTAAGACCCTCTGCTCGATGGTGCCCATATACATGTTCGCAAACAGGAGACCTAGGGGGGAAACCCATGGCGACCCCATCTACATGCTTTTACATGTGCCCATCTGGGCTCAATAAGGGTGCCTCTTTAGTGCAGGCTTGGAGTAGTTTCCTCAGTGTGTTTTCTGTCATGTCAAGAGGAGTGCCAGCTGGGTCATTATACACTCTGTTTGCTATCATCCCGATTGTTTCGTCTACCGGCACGTTGGTAAATAGTGACTCTACATCCAACGAGGCTCTTATCCCTGTGGTCTGCACTCCCCGCAGTAGGTCAACAAATTCCTTCGGAAACTTCAGGCTGAAAGCATAAGGTATGTAAGGAGTTAGCAACCCGTTGAGTCGTTTAGCCAGTCTGTATGTGGGTTTGGGTATCTGGCTGATGATTGGCCGAAGTGCGTTTCCAGGCTTGTGGGTCTTGACATTTCCATAGACATACCCAGGTTTGTATTTTCCAACAACTGATGGCAGGTGGAGTCTAGATTTCTTGGCATTCACAGTTTCGATCAATGTGTTTACCTTCGTTTTCAATTCGGCTGTAGTGTCTTTCGTTACCCTTTGGAATTTGGTTTGTTCGGAGAGTATGAGGTTCATTTTTGCCAGATATTCGTCTTTTCCAAGAATAACATATATTGGCGACTTGTAACCTCTCCTGACCACTATCTCCTTGTTCTCACGAAGGCTCTTAGCTCTCGCTTTCAGTTCGGGGGACAGTATGGTGCTTCTGTAATTACCTCGAATCTTTCCTCCTTCTGCAATAATTTCTGCTAGCAAAGTGTAAGTGAAACTAAGTGTAAGTAAATCTCGTAAGTGAAACTCAACACTTAATTCCGCTCAAATGCCTCCTTTCAACGTTCCTATCAGCAATATCTTTCAGGACCTTTTCCTCCATTTTATGAGCCGTCGAAAAGAAGTCTAATATAGGTACAAGTGTTGTGTTAGTTGACTATCAGAGGTTGAATGGCATTTCACCTTTCTTTTTATGATGTCTTCAACAGAACCATAAGAGAAACTATTGTTGACTAGGACCTGCCTTACCCTACAGAATTCTTCATCGACTTCTTTCCATCCTGAGTTGTGGCTGAGAGCACAGTCGACGTAAGCATTGACAACACTCCTATTGTACCTGTCAGGGCAGTCACTATTGGCATTCAGTCACATTCTTATGTTTGTTTCCTTAGTGTAGGCCACAGTGTGGAAGCCTCCGCTCCTTTCCGAGACTGTTATGTCGAGAAAGGGCAGCTTCCCATCCTTCTCCATCTCGTAAGTGAAACTCAACACAGAATTCCACTCAAAGCCTCCTTCAGGTCCTGCAGACGTCTGGCTTCAGGTACTTGATGCCAGATATAAATATTATGTATATATATATATATAATGTCGTACCTAGTAGCCAAAACGCACTTCTCAGCCTACTATGCAAGGCCCGATTTGCCTAATAAGCCAAGTTTTCCTGAATTAATATATTTTCTCAATTTTTTTCTTATGAAATGATAAAGCTAGCCATTTCATTATGTTTGAGGTCAATTTCTTTTTATTGGAGTTAAAATTAACGTAGATATATGACTGAACCTAACCAACCCTACCTAACCTAACCTAACCTATCTTTTTAGGTTAGGTTAGGTTAGGTAGCCGAGAAAGTTAGGTTAGGTTAGGTTAGGTAGGTTAGGTCGTCGAAAAAACATTAATTCATGAAAACTTGGCTTATTAGGCAAATCGGGCCTTGCATAGTAGGCTGAGAAGTGCGTTTTGGCTACTAGGTACGACATATATATATATATATATATATATATATATATATATATATATATATATATATATATATATATGTCGTACCTAGTAGCCAAAACGCACTTCTCAGCCTACTATGCAAGGCCCGATTTGCCTAATAAGCCAAGTTTTCATGAATTAATGTTTTTTCGACGACCTAACCTACCTAACCTAACCTAACCTAACTTTCTCGGCTACCTAACCTAACCTAACCTAAAAAGATAGGTTAGGTTAGGTTAGGTAGGGTTGGTTAGGTTCAGTCATATATCTATATATATATATCTATATATATATCTATATATATATATATATATATATATATATATATATATATATATATATATATATATATATATATATATATATATATATATATATGTCGTACCTAGTAGCCAAAACGCACTTCTCAGCCTACTATGCAAGGCCCGATTTGCCTAATAAGCCAAGTTTTCATGAATTAATGTTTTTTCGACGACCTAACCTACCTAACCTAACCTAACCTAACTTTCTCGGCTACCTAACCTAACCTAACCTAAAAAGATAGGTTAGGTTAGGTTAGGTAGGGTTGGTTAGGTTCAGTCATATATCTACGTTAATTTTAACTCCAATAAAAAGAAATTGACCTCAAACATAATGAAATGGCTAGCTTTATCATTTCATAAGAAAAAAATTGAGAAAATATATTAATTCAGGAAAACTTGGCTTATTAGGCAAATCGGGCCTTGCATAGTAGGCTGAGAAGTGCGTTTTGGCTACTAGGTACGACATTATATATATATATATATATATATATATATATATATATATATATATATATATATATATATATATATATATATATATAGATAGTTATCAACCTAACAGAACAATCGAAACAATGGGTATATATAGGCTTTCTACAATCACTTCCATTCAATACCCATTGTTTCGTGTTCTGTCTTGTGTTTAGGAATTTAATACCCTATTAATACCACCTCACCCCATCCACCTCACTCAAATGTAGATATAAACAAATCGAAGATGTGTAAATTCTATTCAGTTGTGTATGTGTAAAATAAAGTCTTTGAAAATGTAATAAGTTTTACGAAACTCGCTCAAGTGTCGCGTCAGACTAGAAATAAAAATGAATTTTGGAGAATTGATTTTTTAATTACCACCAACAGTGAAAAGAAACGTACGAAAGATTGAGAAAATTCGTGTTAGAATTATTAATCTTACTTTTTCGGTCATATTTAATAATATATGTCTACAGGAAAGACTGCTACCAAAATATACTAATATTAAAACGCACGACCCAGCAGCAAGGAATCAAGCTTTCACGATAAAATATCGCCAGGATCTGATTCGTGATCAGATATACAAGGCAGAAAATGAAATCAAAGACAACAAAACGCAACTACTTCATGCTACAAACGAATGGAGAAATAGCAACATCGACGAAAGTCTCTGTACCCGCATTGAACAACACCTCGACATCCTCACAGACCGACATCACCTCAGCACTGAAACAAGGATTATCAAGAAACTAACAACGTTATATGGAGGACCTATGGCAATTCCACGACCAAGAGATGGCTTCCTGAACCTTGCAGGAATTAACCTCACTGAGGACCAAGTCACTCTCCTAAATCTGGGTATAAACTGTCACGTTATGTCCAGACCGAGTGAGATGGCCCGGAAAGTGGAGTTGGAAATTCTGTTGGACGACATATTCGACATCGAGACACAAAAGAAGGTCACTACCAAAGATACCTTACAAGCAGTACTTATTGCGGAAGGAGGAAAGAATCGAGGCAACTACAGAAGCACCATACTGTCCCCTGAGCTCAAAGCGGCAGCTAAAAGCCTTCGTGAGAACAAGGAGATAGTTGTTAGGAGAGGTGACAAGTCGCCAATATACGTCATTCTTAAAAAACACGAATATCTGGCGAAAATGAACCTCATACTCTCTGACCAAACTAAATTCCAAAGGGTAACGAAGGACACTACAGCCGAATTGAAAGCAAAGGTCAACAAACTGATCGAAACTGTGAACGCCAAGAAATCCGGACTCCACCTGCCAAAGATTATTGGGGAATATAAACCTGGATATGCGTATGGAAATGTCAAGACACACAAGCCTGGAAACCCACTTCGGCCAATCATCAGACAGATACCCACACCCACGTACAGACTGGCGAAGCGACTCAACGGCCTGCTGACTCCTTATGTCCCTTGCGCCTTCAGCCTGAAGTCTCCAAAGGAATTTGTTGACTTACTGCGGGGCACACGGGCCACAGGGATAAGAGCCTCGTTGGACGTAGAATCACTGTTTACCAACGTACCTGTGGACGAGACAATCGGGATGATAGCCGACAGAGTGTATTGTGATCCGGCCTGTACTCCTCTTGACATACCAGAAAATATTCAAAGGAAACTACTCCAAGCTTGTACTAAAGAGGCACCCTTCTTGAGCCCGGATGGGCACATGTATAAGCAAATAGATGGGGTCGCCATGGGTTCTCCCCTAGGTGTCCTGTTTGCAAACTTCTACATGGGTACCATCGAGCAAAAAGTCTTAGTCGACATGAACTTGAAACCGGCCATATACTGCGGGTATGTTGACAACATTTTTACACAGGTACCTGATGTCAGACATCTGCAGGAGCTGAAGGAGGCATTTGAGCAGAGTTCCGTGCTGTGTTTCACTTACGAGATGGAAAAGGATGGGAAGCTGCCCTTTCTATATGTAACAGTCATGGAAAAGAGTGGAGGTTTCCACACTGCAGTCTACACTAAGGAAACGAACATAGGAATGTGCCTAAATGCCAACAGCGACTGCCCAGACAGGTACAAGAGGAGTGTTGTTAACGCTTATGTCGACCGTGCTCTCAGCCACAGCTCAGAATGGAAGCAAGTCGACGAAGAACTCTGTAGGGTAAGGCATGTCCTAGTCAACAACGGCTTCTCCAATGGTTTCGTCGAAGACATCATAAGAAGGAAAGTGAAACGCCATGCAAACTCTGAAATGACAACTAATACAACACCTATACCCCCTATTAGACTATTTTACAGGAACTTCTTTTCCACAGCTCATAAAACGGAGGAAAAGGTCCTGAAAGATATTGTTAATAGAAACGTTATCCCTACAGACAAAAATCAGAGGATACAACTAACGATTTACTATAAAACCAGAAAAACGGCCTGCCTACTGATGAGAAACTCTCCAGACACAAAGCAAAACGCTTTAAAAGAGACCAACGTCGTCTATGCCTTCAAATTCTCTCTTGGGGACTGTTAGCTCCAAAAAACCCAGTATATAGGCAAGACAACAACATCTCTTTCTAGGCATTTAACGATGCATAAGCAACAGGGCTCCATTAAGGAACATATAATCTCTTTCCACAACCGAACCATCGCTAGAGAAATCCTAGTAAACAACACAGAAATCATCGATAGATACAGCGATAGCAGACGGCTTGACATTTGCGAGGCACTACACATTAAAAAGTCAACACCAGCAATCAACAGCCAATTAATGCACAACTATATTCCACCCACCTCAAGACTCCGCTCCAATATAGAAGCATCAAGAAATATGGACCAATAGGCTTTCTACAATCACTTCCATTCAATACCCATTGTTTCGTGTTCTGTCTTGTGTTGATGAAATTAATACCCTATTAATGCCACCTCACCCCATCCACCTCACTCAAAAGTAGATATAAACAAATCGGAGATGTGTAAGTTCTATTCAGTTGTGTATGTGTAAACTAAAGTCTTTGAAAATGTAATAAGTTTTACGAAACGCGCTCAAGTGTCGCGTCAGACTAAAAATAAAAATGAATTTTGGAGAATTGATTTTTGAATTACCACCAGCAGTGAAAAGAATTGTACGAAAGATTGAGAAAATTCGTGTTAGAATTATTAATCTTACTTTTTCGGTCATATTTAATAATATATGTCTACAGGAAAGACTGCTACCAAAATATACTAATATTATATATATATATATATATATATATATATATATATATATATATATATATATATATATATATATATATATATATATATATATATATATATAATCAGAAATCTCTTAAAGCTGATGGATTTGAAGCCGGTCAGCTAGGGCCTCCAGGCCCTTTGGAATATCCAGTTCAATAACCACTCAGTTGCAGACTGCACAAAAGTAATATAAAGTGTCCTATTTGACTTATTTTGAACATTTATGCATTGATTTTTCGGGTTTAAATTCTTAATAAACATAACACCCAGATCCCTTTTGCAATCAGACTTTGCAATATCAACATCATTTAGCTCATATCCAGTAAATCTTTAATCATTACTTTGCCTCAAAACCTTTCATTTATCAGCCCTAATTCCCGATTTTCGATTCGACGGCCAAGTTGCAAATATTACTTTTCAAACCTGAAACTAAATCATTTATATATATTATAAACAACAGAGATCCCAGGACCGAGCCTTGAGGACCGAGCCCTTACAACATTTTCCTTTTCTGACTTAACACTTTGTTTCCTTTGGTATAGCCATGCCCAAATCCAACGTAAAAGCACTCCTAATACCGTAAGCCTCTAACTTTTTGATCAGTCTCTCATGTGACACTGTTTGAAAAGCTTTGCTAAAGTCAAGGTACACAACGTCACAAACATTTTGACTATCAACTGCCTTTACTATGCTGGAACAGAGTGATAACAAATTTGTCAAACAGAAGTGACCCTTAGTAAAACCATGTTGTGAATAATATAATGATCAATATTTTTCCAGATGAAGACGAATAGCTTTTGCAATTATCGATTCAAGCAATGTTTTCATAACAGACGTTAAGCTCATTAGGCAATAGTTCGCACAAGTGATATATCTCATATGTTGAAAACTGGTACCACATTAGCTAACTTCCAAGATTCTGGCACTCTGCCTGACTCTAATAATTTATTAAATATAGTAGACAAAGGCTCACAAAGCTCTGCTTTGCATTCCTTAAGCACCCTGGCAAACACTTCGTCTGGCCCTGGGGATTTGTTTGCCTTGAGTTTCACTATTTGTTTAATAACATCCTCCCTGGTAACTGCTAAACTAGTCATCCTGTCCACTTCGCCACCCACATAGACTTGCTCGGCTTAAGGTATAATGTTAAGTTCCTCTTTAGTAAACACAGATAAAATATTTATTTTAAATAATTCTCATCTCTTCCTTATTATAAGTTATCTGACCTGTCACGGTTTTTATTGGACTTATCCTTTCCCTAATCTTTGTTCAATATAACTGAAAAAAATCCTTTAGGATTAGTCTTTGCTAGCCCGGCTCTGCCAAAGTCATAGTTTCTTTTTGCTTTTCTTATTTCTTTTCCTAATATTTCTAACTAGGTTGACGAATTCTTGTTCTTTACTGACTTTCCTATTCTAAATCCTTTTGGTACAAGTATTCATTTTCCATATAAGGTCCTTCAGACGTATAATTATGCATGTATAATTAATATTAGATCTAATTAATTTGTATGCTATTCTACATTTCTGGGTTTGTTTTAGGATATTTTTAAATAAGTTTTGGTTTGAATCCACATTGCAAATATATTATTATATCACCCATCGCTATGCTTACATATCATTAAAAAGCCACCCACCCCCAGTGTTTGGTTCTGTCCAATCTATCCTACACAAAAATGTCTCAAACCATTAAAATGATCCTTTCGGAATTCTGGCACCTTTACAGAATTCTCTCTTACACATCTATTCCAATCTATGTTAAATCTGATTTCCTTGTGATCGCTGTTCCCTAGCTCCCTCCCTATTTCCTTGTGTTCACTATACCCCTACCTTCCTCCCTCCTTCCCTCCTCATTTCCTTATGATTACTGTTCATCCCTATTCCCTTGTGATCACTGTTCCCTACCTCCCTCCCTATTTCCTTTTTGATCACTGTTCCCTAACTCCCTCCCTATTTCCTTGCGAACACTGTTCTTACTCCCTCCTTTCCTATTTCCTTGTAATCACTGTTCTCTAACTCTCTACCTATTTCCTTTTGATCACTGTTCCCTACCTCCCTCCCTTTTTCCTTTTGATCAATGTTCCCTATCGCCACCCTTATTTCCTTGTGATGACTGTTCTCTAACTCCTTCCCTATTTCCTCGTGATCACTGTTCCCTAGCTCACTCCGAATTTATGTTATTAATTTGTGTTTCTATTAGTTGGCACCAAGTCCAAAGTATTATTTTCCCTCGTTGGCTCCTTAATGAGTTACCTAGGGTCAACTCATTATAAAAAACCTTCTGCGTTGTCATTTCCTGTTTGGTTAAACCAATTTGATCTACTAATAATAAGGTCCCCATAACACAGTCGCATTTTGACTTAGATGTTCTACATATTTCATCCTTTAAATGTTTTACATGTATGTATGGGACCAACGAAAAACTTCGTGTACGTGTATATACTTTCCATGTATTATGTCGTGTATATAACTCCTATTATTAGATTTTCCTGCTTTTTCGTTTAATTTTAACCAAGAGTTTCTGATGGCTCAGCTTTGATTCCCTCCATGACAATGCTTGTTAAATTTCCCCCTGACATATATGACTACTTCCCCTCCTTGTCTAAAATGTCTATCTGTATTTAATAGCTTAAATCCATTTATTCGTATTCATTTAATAGTTCCCTGTTTTCTATATTTATCCATGTTTTAGTAATTGCAATAATATCTATAGTTTCTGTGCAGACAAGAACATTTAAACCGTTCAGTTTAGTTTCTTAAGCTCCTACTATTGGGGTAAAAGGCCTTAAGAATATTGCTATTTTGAGGCACTCAACAATATCTAAAAGTGCTCTCTGCTTTCTGAACTAAAGGGTAGAAGGAATAAGGAATGTACTCTTATGAGAGAGAGAGAGAGAGAGAGAGAGAGAGAGAGAGAGAGAGAGAGAGAGAGAGAGAGAGAGAGAGAGAGAGAGAGAGAGAGAGAAAGAGAGAGAGAGCATTGCAGGCTCCATCTTAGTGTTATTAAAAGACTACCTTCAAGAACGGACTCTAAGGGTGGTCCTCAATGGAGCAGAATCCGATAGCCACTCAATTGGTGCCAGCGTTCCACAGGGTAGTGTGCTTGGCCCTCTGCTGTG
>NC_091199.1:22020441-22022941 GCF_040958095.1 Procambarus clarkii
CCCTCCTCATAAGTTTTGCATCATCTGCAAACTCCTAAATTAAATACTGAACTCCTGCAGTCAAGTCATTTATAAAAATCAGGAATAGTATGAGTCCCAGCCGTTAGGGAGCCGGTCGGCCGAGCGGACAGCACGCTGGACTTGTGATCCTGTGGTCCTGGGTTCGATCCCAGGCGCCGGCGAGAAACAATGGGCAGAGTTTCTTTCACCCTATGCCCCTGTTACCTAGCAGTAAAATAGGTACCTGGGTGTTAGTCAGCTGTCACGGGCTGCTTCCTGGGGGTGGAGGCCTGGTCGAGGACCGGGCCGTGGGGACACTAAAAAGCCCCGAAATCATCTCAAGATAACCTCAAGATAACCAGCACCAATCCAATGAAAACTCCACTGAAAGTGGAGTTTTTATTTGCATATATGCTTGGGGACCATTCAAGCTTGTTCGCATTTCTGTTGCTCACGTGGGCCCACTAAAATGAAGTGATTAGATGAAATAGCTATGTCCAAGATTACAAGATTACCATCAAAGTGCCGCCGGGGGGGGGGGGGGTTCAAATAGCCTCGGCTATCACCTTCTTATGTGAGGTCACTGATGGTCGAGTGAATTAGGGCACCGTGGACACCAGTTGCAATGTAATCTTGGTGGTCCAGGTTCGAGACACTTCTGGGATATCATATATATATATATATATATATATATATATATATGTATATATATATATTTATATATATATATAATATATATATATGTATATATATATGTATATATATATATATATAAATATATATATATATATATATATATATATATATATATATATATATATATATATATATATATA
This sequence comes from Procambarus clarkii, assembly GCF_040958095.1. Taxonomy (NCBI): domain Eukaryota; kingdom Metazoa; phylum Arthropoda; class Malacostraca; order Decapoda; family Cambaridae; genus Procambarus; species Procambarus clarkii. Next base: position 22,021,278 of record NC_091199.1, read on the forward strand.
TATATATATATATATATATATATATATATATATATATGCAAACAAGCCTGAATGGTCCCCAGGACTATATACGACTGAAAACTCACTCCCCAGAAGTGACTCGAACCCATACTGAAAGGAGCAACGCAACTGGTATGTACAGGACGCCTTAATCCACTTGACCATCTCGACCGGACAAAAGGAGGTGATAGCCGAAGCTATTTGAACCACCCCCCCCCCCCCTCCCCGGATGGTAATCTTGGGCATAGCATTTTATCAAATTACCTCATTCTTTGGGGCACATGTGAGGAACACAAATGCAAACAAGCCTGAATGGTCCCCAGGGCTATATGCAACTGAAAACTCACACCCCCAGAAGTGACTCGAACCCATACTGCCAGGAGCAACGCAACTGGTATGTACAGGACGCCTTAATCCACTTGACCATTTCGACCGGACAAAAGGAGGTGATAACCGAAGCTATTTGAACCACCCCCCCTTTCTGCCGGCACCCGGATGGTAATCTTGGGCATAGCTTTTTATCAAATCACCTCATTCTTTGGGGCCCACATGAGGAACACAAATGCGAAAAACCCTGAATGGTCCCCAGGACTATATGCAACTGAAAACTCACACCCCAGAAGTGACTCGAACCCATACTGCCAGGAGCAATGCAACTGTTATGTACAGGACGCCTTAATCCACTTGACCATCTCGACCGGACAAAAGGAGGTGATAGCCGAACCTATTTGAACCACCTCAAGAAGATAACCCAACCGCCGGTACCCGGATGATAATCTTGGGCATGGCATTTTATCAAATAACCTCATTCTTTTGGGCACACGTGAGGAACACAAATGCGAACAAGCCTGGGTGGTCCCCAGGACTATATGCAACTGAAAACTCACACCCCAGAAGTGACTCAAACACATATCTTGAGGTTATCTTGAGATGATTTCGGGGCTTTTTAGTGTCCCCGCGGCCCGGTCCTCGACCAGGCCTCCACCCCCAGGAAGCAGCCCGTGACAGCTGACTAACACCCAGGTACCTATTTTACTGCTAGGTAACAGGGGCATAGGGTGAAAGAAACTCTGCCCATTGTTTCTCGCCGGCGCCTGGGATCGAACCCAGGACCACAGGATCACAAGTCCAGCGTGCTGTCCGCTCGGCCGACCGGCTCCCATACTGCCAGGAGCAACGCAACTGGTATATGTACAGATCACCTTAATCCACTTGACCATCTCGGCCGGACAAAAGAAGGTGATAGCCGAAGCTCATAGCATTTGGGGGGGGGGGGCACCAGCGGGCTGAGAAGGGAAGAGTTTGGACCACCACGTGGGAGGAGCTCTGGCGGGGACGTCAACAATAAAGCCGGCTATCGCTTTATAAATCACCTAATTGTGCTGTGGAATGCTTACTTGGAGGTGAGTGCCTCTCAAAGTCAGTCATACAAGGTGTACAGTGTTTTTTATATAATAATTAGCTTTGAACGTAAGTTAAAATACGAAAAAAAGTAGCTCAAGAGCCTCAGTTTGGTACTAGTTTCTCACACCTGTGTGTTACATTATACCGCCACTGACTAGCCCCACCCCCCCTCTTCGCCATAACATGCCAATGTAAACACATACACACACAAACCGGCCAACTGCCAACCTCCCCCCTCACCCCCAGGACTGACCTTCCAT